>NC_046162.1:82035141-82230141 GCF_011064425.1 Rattus rattus
GGCAGGGCGACCCTTGGTGAGCTCACACTTTGGGTGAGACTATTACTGGAAATCAATCAGTTTCTGCAGGGGTCAGAGGGTGCTTTGGAGCAAACAACCCCATACAGGATTAGTTCAGGGGAACAGTTCATCCTGTGGAGGAACTCAAAGCAGCAGGTCTCATCGCCGCATACACAGTCTGGAAGCAGAGGGATGAGTGAATATAGTTACCAAGGCGATTACGTTTGGTCCCCTTCGTTCTGTTAACACCGTGAATTGCTTCGATTGATCTTTTAAATATTAAACTAGCCTTGAATTATTGATCCACCTCGTATTTAGTCATGATGCATTTCTGTATGTTGGTGGATTTGATGTGCTAATAATAGAGTAAGCAGGCTCAAGTAACAGATCAGAGTCAGGCCCTGATACCTTCCATCCTGAGCGTGCTCAGTAGACAGCTGGACAGAGAATCCTGAGACAAGAACATCTGAAGCCATGGATCTCTGGTCCAACCCTGTTGGAGAACACCAAGTACACCAAGAAAGACCCCAGAAAGATCCATCTAACGAAACAAAGACATGGCCCAGGAGATGCTAGGCCCCCTGACTCTCAGCTCAGACTGACGCAGGCCACAGTTAGTCAAGAGGCTTTCTTCTGGGTGTTTCTACATTGTGTTGAGCAGATAGAACGAACCATCACAGACGATTTATTTTCTCTCACAGTTCGAGGATGCATTCCGTCATGGCAGAGAACTCATAATTACAAGAACTTGAAGAGGATGGTGACGTCATGTCTGCAGTCAGGAAGCAGAGCGAGATGAATGCTGGCGCTTAGCTCACTGTCTCCTTTATTCAGACCAGGACTCTGGCCCACAAATGGAATAGCGCTAACTATATATGGCTAACGTGGATCATCTTCCCACCTAATCTAGCTAATCCTCACAGACGTATCCAGGGGCCTGTCTAATCTAGACTATAGCAAGCTGGCGATATTAACCATCACAATCACATAACAGAATAATAGTCATTTAGAAAGAATAATTCAGCGACACCCGAAACATCCACAGTGATGTCAGTCTAGTTCTAAAACATTTCACCACGATACAGCAAAGCCCCAAGCAGGGCCTGGTGCTGTAGGCCTATAATCTCAGCTATTTGGGATGCAGGGTGATGCCAAAGCCAAGGCCTGCCTAGGATACAGAGCAAGTTCAGGGTCAGTCTAGACAATTTAGGTTCTGTCTCAAAATAAAAACTAAAAGCTTAATGCTGTGGTTGGTGGCTCCTGTGTATAGCCCCAGCACTCAGGAATCTGAGGCAGGAGGAATGCTATGAGTTCCAGGCCAGAGTGAGACTCTGTCTCAAAAAACCAGAATGTTGGGTATGTTTGTACAACCTTTGATCCCAGCACTCCGGAGCAGAGGCAAGCAGTGTTCTATGAGTTTGAGGCCAGCCTGGTTTGAGGCCAATAACTATAGTGAGTTCTAGGTACACCAAGACTATATAGTGAGACCTCATTGCAAAACAAACAACAAATGAAGCAAAAAACTAACTAACTATCTAACTAACTAACTAACTATCTAACTAACGATCTAACTAACGATCTAACTAACGATCTAACTATCTAACTAACTAACTATTTAACTAACTATCTAACTAACTAACTATCTAACTAACTAACTAACTAACTAACTAACTAACTAAAATAGAAGGGCTCAGTGATGAAGTACTCGCCTAGGGCGACCCTGTACCTGAGGAGCAGTCCCTGGTCATTTACTGATAATAAATAAACCATGAAGGAATTTATTTTAAAACAATTCTTTGTAAATATACACTCCTACCACTTATTAAAGACGAAAGCAAATCTGCATACTAATCAATGCGCTGGCTTATTTAAATATAACAAGATAAAATTTGCCTGCAGGCTGTAAGGCACCTTCAAAATTTTTCAGAGATGACCAATATTCTGACTTTATAACTGAAGTGGTAAGGACATCCCTTTGTGTAAACATCAAGTACAAAGCAGGTTGCAACCATCTTAGAAGTTGCTAGAAACCTTGCTCTAATCCCAAGCCAAAATACATTTAATGTTCTTTTATTTCTTAAAAAAAAAAAATACAATTCAAGGACTGGAGAGATGGCTCAGCGGTTAAGAGCACTGACTGCTCTTCCAGAGGTCCTGAGTTCAATTCCCAGCAACCACATGGTGGCTCACAACCACCTGTAAATAGCATCTGATGCCCTCTTCTGTTGTGTCTGAAGACAGCGACAGCGTACTCATATGAATAAAATATATAAATCAAAAATAAATAAACAAGTAAATAAAAGAAAAACTAAAAAGAGGGGCTTGGGAGACGGTTCTGTCGGTAACATGGGTCCCGTGCAAACATAGGCACCTGAACTCAGACCCAGAGCACCCATGTGGAAAGCCATGTGACAGCCCACAGCTGCAGTCCCAACACTGAGGAGAGGAAGCCAGGCAGATTCCTGGGGCTGCAAGCCAGTGCCTCTCTGAATTGATGAGTTTTAGGCTCCTGTCTCTAAAAAGTCAGGAGGAGAAGCACTGAGAAAGCAAAAGATGTTGACCCCTGACCTCCACATGCACATGCACGCACATGAACGCACACACACAGGAAAGCAAGTTTCAGCTATCAGCTGTGTGTCCTGCTTTGTTTGGTATACAGCTCCCGGCCTTATAAACACAGGGCTTTAAGGCTGTAAAGAAAATCCTCCAAAGGAAATTTCCCCAAATGGAAAGCTAAGTAGACCGCAGACCCCTTGCCCTCTCATACAATAGAGCTGCCTACCGCTTCCAGACAAGCTGATGGATACCACCGTCCAATTCTCTCAGACGTTATTGAAGGATCATTTCCTCCTTTGAAATAGAGCAAGTGTGTGTGTGTGTGTGTGTGTGTGTGTGTGTGTGTGTGTCCAAGCCTATAAGCCTCAAAGCAACCACCCCCTCAAATTCCAGTTGTGGTGCAGCTGTTTTGTTTTGTTTGAAAGAAAGGAAGAAAAGCAAGACAGAAAATAATTAGAAAAATGCCTTTACCTCCCTGAGAGATAAAATCCAAGATGCCAAAATATCCCAAGATGAGAAAAATGCACCATCTAGTATGTGTGTCAAGCGTGAGGACAGGAGAGCGGAGTGGCTGACCTTGGGCTTGGTGTCTAGAATCCCTTTCAAAACAATGCTGTACAGGCAGGGTGCCCCCTCAACTTGAGCTGAAGAACCGAGTTCCCATGATGCAATTCGCTGGCGGGAGCTCGGCTAGGAGAGCGGCATTGCTCTTCAAGAGATGTGTTCCTTATCGTTGTGAAACTTCGTGAGCTAGTGTCGGTGTCATGGCTGCTGAGAATTACTGCAACTTGTTATCTTTGCCTCGTGTGTTTGATGTTAGGTGCGTGTTGGTTGGTTGGTGCAGCAATGGCGGATTGAGTGTATGTTTTACTTGCTATTAAAAATTCTTCTTGTGTGACTCATGGAATTCCGCCAATAATGAACAATGGCTCTTGTTAATCCAGGTGAACAAGCGCCAGAGTTGGAGGTAGTGAATGTGGAGAACTTCCTGGAAGGGAGCTATCAATCAAAACCACACGAGGACGGTTGCTCAGCTTGGCCTCTGGACCAAGGGAGGCCGCTAGCTCTATGGGCCCGGTGGCTCTGAGGCTCACAACAGAACCTAAGGCTCACAACAGAGGAGTAGAGCATCTTGCTTAAGCCCTTTCGTGTTCTCTGAGCATGCTCATTACCAATCATAGTCTAGGGTCTGGGAAGCTGGCAGTATTGCCTATGTTCCAGAATGTTCCAGGTCCTAGTCTAGGCTGGAGCTGACCTCCCTGGAGGTTTTATAGGGTATCCACAGGCGCAAGTAGCCTATGCTCTTAGTTACTTCTTGTAGGATGATGTCATTATGCAGCAAGGCGGGTCCAGGGTAAGGCAAAGCCAATCATTGGATGAGAAGGAAAGGTAGGCGGGAAAAGGTCTAGAAAGGAGAGAGGAGGAGGAGGAGGAAAGAGAAAATCAAGATGGAGACTATAGAGCGGGATCATCCAGATCCAGGTGGACTAGGTCAATTTTATCTTGGCTAGGTGGGCGGTTTATATCTTTATTAATTGGCAGTGAACTTATTGTGTGGATATATTGTGGAGTGAGAATTTAACATATAAATCTGATTGATAAATTACAAGTTTCTAGAACTTTGATTTTACCGGGCTACAGGGGATGTGAGCAAAGTTCCTGGAGGGCAGAGAGACAGCCTGGAGAGGGCAGCTATAGAATGCCTGGGGCTAGTGTGACAGGACGCCACGCTAAAACAGCCCACGGAATGCGATGTGTGTGTCAGGCGTGGTAACAACCCGCCAAAGGGGCAGTGTGGGAAGCGGCTGACGGGGACGAACGCGTGGGTACCAGTAGCCGCCAATCCACTTTTGATTTTTACCGCAACAACTTCTCTCTAGAATGTTTGATTTCTATTTATTTTTACCATGGCTCTTGACTGACAGGTGGCAGTGCTCTCCTTCCACCATGCCAGTCTCAGGGATTGGGTCCAGGTCATCAACCTTGGTCAAACGACATTATTTGTTGAGCCATCTTGCTGGCTCCATTTCTCTGCTTCTTCATCTCCAACATAGTATAGCTATTAGTCATAACCACGATCAGAACCTGCTGTTTGAATTTTTAAGATGGGCTATTTCATTTGATCTCCCACAGATCCCATTCTACAACGAAGAGCCTGAAGCTGAGAGGCCATCTTGCCCATAAGTGGAAGAGTAAGGGAGACCCAGACAACAGTATGGGGGAGGGGTCTGAGGGGGACCTCTGATGAACGAGCCATGTCTCCGTATGACCTTGTCTCCTAGAGATGTCAGCAGACCCTGTGACTATTCAACGGTGCATGGAAGTGGTGATGCAGATGTCGCTGCCCAGGATTATATACCGTATATATGATGGCCATCTCAGCTGAGCGGAGCAAGAGAATCTCCCAATAGCCTCAAAGGAGTAAAGCATTCCTGCCGTGAACTGTTCAAGGGCCATATCCCCGGGGAGACTGAGTGGGTAGCTTCCAGGGCCTGAAACCTGCCTCTATGCCCGGCTAAGGAGAACTTGAACAATGTGCTTGGATCGTCATACCATGTCAGCAGAGGAGCCCACAGACTGGCTGCATCAGTTACTTTTCTGGTGGTGGTGAACGAACACCAGACAGAATTATATCAAGGGAGAAGGGGTTTTGTTTGGCTGACAGTTGCAGAGGGTATGGGCAATCACGCAGGGACGGTGTGATGGGAGGCCTCAGAGATGCCTGAGGTGAAGCTTGTTCATGTTATAGTAGGTCGAGAAGTAAACAGAACAGAGCCAGGGTTAGGTCTAGATGGAAACATCACAAGCCTGGCCCAAGGTGGCCAACCTCCACCAGCCAGACACCACATCCCAGGGAGGCAGTCTTCCCAGACAACACCATGAGCTGGGACCCAGCACTCAAAACACAGGTCCGGAGGGTGGGTCCATTTCATACTCAAATAGAAACACTGGTCTAACCTGGACTGCAGTCTGTGTGACAGAGGATCAGCAAACCTAGGCCCAGACTCATGACCAATAAACAGATAAACTATGTATGCCCGTCTGTCCATCCATCTGTCTGTCCATCTGTCTTAAAAGATAGAGTGCTGTTATGTAACTCAGGATGACCTCAGGACTCACTGAGCTTTTCCTATTTCAGCTTCCTGTGTTTGGAAATTACAAGCATGAACCATCATGTCCAGCAACTGTGTTGTGTGTGTGTGTGTGTGTGTGTGTGTGTATACTTTGTCTGTGTGGATTCCCTACACAACATGGAAACTTACACACAGAGAGATTAGAGAGATGGTCCACAGGGTAGAGTGTGTATTTCTCTCGCAGAGTTCCCAGGGCTCTTGTCAGGCAAAGCACACACAAACACACTTTTAAAAAAAATCTAAAAAAAAACTTATGGCCTGTGAACATAACATTCCCCAGATTTTCGTTGTTGTAGGTGCCTATGCTCTGTGTCTCCTCCCCCTAGAGTGCCTTTTCCTCTCTCAGGAAGTTCCCACATGGTGTCTTTGAGAAGGACCAATGTATGCCAGGTGTGGTGGTGCATGACTGCATTCCCATCACAGGAAACAGAGACTTTAGGATGGTGAGTTGAAGACAAGCTGGGCTACAGAGATGCCCTGTCTGAACAAACCAAAGAAGGAAAGGAGGGGAAGGGAAGGGGGGGGGGGGGGAGGGGAGGGGAGAGGAAAGGGAGGGAGAGAAAGAAATGGAAAGAGAGGGAAAGAAAGAAGAGGCAAGACAGAAAGAGAAAGGAGAAGAAGCAAGAAGGAGGAAGAGGAAAGGCGGGGGGAAGAGAGGAGGGAAGAGGAGAATCGGGGAGGAGAAGGGAACCAGAACAAGGAATCCTGGCTGTTTAGACCAGGAGGTAGGGAGCTTTGAGCCACCAGCTATCTAAAAGTCTGATCAGCAAGAAGCACGTGCTGTCAGCTGCCTTGTGACATTTCTAGGCAAGTGGAGCCCTTGGATTAGGATTAAAGCTGTCACCCAAGGATCAGACCTAGCAGAAATATGTCCCAGTGGTACCATGCAGCGGGAAGGGGTATTCTGAGATCAGAATCAATGCTTATGTAATTATGGTGTTTAATTGCATTAGCATGGGCTTTCAGGGCACATTTCACCTTGACTTTGAGGGCTGGAATTTAAAGTATGGCCCGCAGGCCACATGCAGTTGGAACGGCATCACATCTGTTAGAAACTTTCGATCTATTGACTTCATCAAGCACACCAGTAAAACGTCAGCAGCATAGGACCAGGCCGCCTGAGTGATTTTTTTTTTCCAAAAATAAAATCCAGCCCTGTGTTGGGGGGAAACCAATAAACGTGAAAAGCTCCCTTTGCTGGTTGACCGTACATGCACAGGCAGGCCTATGCAGTTTCAGTGAACAAGGACTGCTCTGTGAGGCCATTTAGAAAGGCCTTCCCAGTCTCCACCCTGATTCTGGGGGACACTGGATTCCTTCACTAGTTACCACAGGAAAATAGAAAGCCAGGCAAGGGCTGCCTAGGGTGAACCTCACCTCAGGCAGAGTTGGCACTGTCCTGGAGACCAAGGGGTCACCATGGTTTTCAAAGAAAAGGATAGAACATTCACAGCATGAACCACAAGACGTACCTAGCTTAAGGCTGGGGTCTAAGGAGTAGTTTGCTCAGCTAGTGGCAGTGGCTGCTATGTTTTTTTGAAAGCTGTCCTAGAAGGGAAAAAGGTTAGTGGTTCATCTTCTTATAAGATCTGCAGGCACCAAGGCCTTGCTTCTGTGTGCAACTAGAAGGGACAGAACATGTTTAAAACTATCATCTGAGGCTGAGGATGGCACTCGGTTAGAGAGCTTGCCTGGTATATATGGAGCCTTGGGTTTGATCTTTGGCACTTCGTAAACTGGAGATGGGGAAATATACCTATGTTCCCAGCAGGAGACTGCAGGATAGAAGCTAAGATCATGTTTTACTGTGTAGTGAGTCTGAGACCAGCCTGGGTGTCTAAGACTTTGGCTCAAAAAAAAAAAAAACCCCAAAACCTAATAAGGCTTTTAAGATACCGTAGCAGGTAAAACACTTGCCTCAGGAGCCTGAAGATCAATGCTTGGAACCCCCACGGTGGATGCTGTCTTAGTTCTATTACTGTGGAGAGACACTGTGACTACAGCAATTCTTATAGAAAAAAAAAAAAACCACCATTTAATTGGAGGTTTGCTTACAGTTTCAGAGGATTGGCCGATTACATCATAGTGGGGAGCACAGTGATGTATAGGCAGGCATGGCCCTGGAGCTGAGAGCTTTAACATCCTGATCTACAGGCAGGAGACAGAGAGAGAGGAGAGAGAGAGAGAGAGAGAGAGAGAGAGAGAGAGAGAGAGAGAGAGAGAGAGAGAGAGAGAGAGCCTGGCATGGGCTTTTGAAACCCACCCCTAGTGACACACTTCCTCCAACAAGGCCACACCTCCTAATCCTTCTCAAACAGTGCCCCTCCCCATGACTAATCATTCAAATATATTAGCCCAAGAGATAATCTTATCTAAATCACCACAGGAGAGAACCAGTTCTTAAAAGTTGACCTCTGGGGGTTGGGGATTTAGCTCAGTGGTAGAGCGCTTGCCTAGCAAGCGCAAGGCCCTGGGTTCGGTCCCCAGCTCCGAAAAAAAGAAAAAAGAAAAAAAAAAAGTTGACCTCTGGTTTCTACGCATGGTCTGTAGCATGTGTGCACACTGTATCATCACACACACACACACACACACACACACACACACACACGCACCATCACCACCACCACCACCACCACCACCAATAACAACAACAACAACAACAACAACAACAACCATACAAATCAATACTTGAAGTAACACTGAACTTGGCAGTGGGCCTGGGCTCCCTGACTCTCTGGATTCCCTGAAATTCCAAGAAGGAATTTTCTGAGAGACAGATGTGGTGGAAATGGAAGAGAACTCTCTTCCTCAGGGCTGGATAGAAGCTAAGGTCAGAATTAAGGCCCTGGAGGAGGAACAGTCTGAGGTCTCGGGGAGAAATGCACCCAGAAAAATCAGGATTCCTGGGCTGCTGTCACACCAGCCACTCCAGTGGTCAGATCTGAGCTGGCGTCTCAGGTCTTGTGGAGGATCCCTTAGAACCAACAGAGGTTGGGCACAATGGAGACAAGCAGGATTGGGTGTGGCAGGACCTGCCTGTGTCCTTAGCATGCCAGAGGATGAATCAGGAGCCCAGCTACACAGTGAGACCCTGTCTCACAAGGAAACAAGAGGAGGAAGAGACAAGAACTGGCTCTAGCCAGTCATTAAGAAACAACACCTAAGAGGGCCCCGGAGAATCACAGAACAATAGCGGTTGCAGATGAGTTCCTAGTGCCAGTCACACCTCGGCTGTGAAAGATGCTTGAAAAAGACAAACAACAGATGGGTCCCCAGAGACCTAGGGAGAGCAGAGGATGACTTGACCCCTCTCCCCATTGTCTTGCTGACTATAAAGGTGAGATCTCGCTCGAGTTGTGGCTCCCTCCTGATTAAAGCTCTATTCCACACTCCCTGCACTTGAGACCTTTTTGGCGTCAAAGTCCATAAGTGTTTGATTACTTCTATTTAATGTTGGTTATTTCTTACACGGTTTTCTCTTTCCATGTCCTCCCCCCCCCCGTGTGTGTGTGTGTGTGTGCGTGTGTGCGTGTGTGCGTGTGTGTGTGTGTGTGTGTGTGTGTGTGTGCCTTTTTCTCTCTGTGTTTTCAGACACGGTGTAGACCAGCCTATTCTAGTTTTGAACTCACAGAGATCCCCCTGCCTCTGCCTCTCAAGTGTTGGGATTAAAGTGTGCTCCACGGTGCCCAGTGCTAGTTCCTTTGCTATGAAGGTCTGGGTTAAGTCCTGTTCATTTGCTCCTCTCCTGATCAACTAAGGAGTAGGAACTTCCTGTCTATCGGGGACCCTTCCTTCCCTTCACTCGTGAAGGGCA
This sequence comes from Rattus rattus, assembly GCF_011064425.1. Lineage (NCBI taxonomy): Eukaryota > Metazoa > Chordata > Mammalia > Rodentia > Muridae > Rattus > Rattus rattus. The sequence continues at coordinate 82,044,646 of NC_046162.1, forward strand.
CACGCTAATCTGCTACCATTCGGAAATAACTTGTTGCATGAAGGTGACAGAACAGGCAGCTGAGGGTGGTAGCCCTGTGACTGGGGCTTTCACAGAGCCCCAAAGGGACTGTGGTGGTTTGCATATGCTTGGCCCAGGGAGTGGCACTACTAGGTGTGACCTTGTTGGAGTAGGTGTGGCCTTTTTGAAGGAAGTGTGTCACTGTAAAGGGTGGGCTTTGAGACCCTCCTAGCTACCTGGAAACACTATCTATGCTCTTGGCTTCCTTTGGATGAAGATGTAGAACTCTCAGCTCCCCCAGCGCCATGCCTGCCTGAACTCTGCTGTGCTTCCTGTCATGATGATAGTGGACTGAACCTCTGAATCTGTAAGCCACTCCAGTTAAATGTTGTCCTTTATAAAAGTTGCCTTGTTTATGGTGTCTGTTCACAGCAGTAAAACCCAAATTAAGACAGCCATCATTTAGGGGCATAATTATGAGGAAGGAAGAGTGTCTATATTTGCTTCTGGAGTTGGGGATTTTGATGTCATGTAGCAATGACAGAATTTAGTATTTGCAATATTCATGGGCTTTTTCCATGTAGGAGGAATATATATGTGTGTGTGTGGTTGTACATACTTGTGAGTGTGAATGTGTGCACACTTCTGTGTGTGGAATGGAGCTACACTCAGGAGGGTCCCACAACACGAGTGAGATCTCGCCTTTCTCATTAGACTCAGCAAGACTCTAAGAAATGTGTGCATCTGGAAGAGTGTACACACGCATGCGTGGAGACCAGAGGTCGACTTCGGCTGTCTTTCCTCAATCACTTTCCACCTTTACTTTTTGAGACAGTTTCTTACTGAACCTTAATGTCAGGATTAGCTAGGCTGGTTTGCAAATGAGCTTCAGGAATCTGCCTGTCCTGTCTCTACACTCCCCTTCCCCAGGCATGAGCCCGTATGCCCAGCCTTTCCCCTGGGTTCTGGGGAATCTGAACTCAGGTCCTCAAGTGTGCATGGCTTACTGACTTAGCCAGCTCCCCAGTCTACATTCCCACTTTATTAAGGGCTGACTTGATTATATGACTTGGGCCAGTGACACCTGGCAGACATGACCTGTGCGTCTTCTAGATAGAAGCTTCAAGGGCCTGTGTGGATTCCTAAAACATAAGCTAGCAATGACTTACATATGAGGCACTCCAGCATCTCAGGCCACAAAGGGAAGGGCATATGGAATAGAATAATGCCCATCCCACAGTGGGCCAATTGAATGAAGAACTTAATCTAATGAGCCCCCGAGACCCCAAGACCTCTAGAATTATAGGTTAGCACACATAGCCCAGGCTACCCAGATATAGCAAAAGCCTGCTTGCTGGCTCATGACCATAATCGCAGAGGTGCAGAGGGGCAGAAGCAGAAGAATTCACTGCAAATTTGAGACCAGCCAGATCTACATAATGAGTTGCGGGGCAGCCAGGGCTACATAGTGAGATCCTGTCTTTAAAATAAAGGAGTGGGGTAGCATAGTTGGTAGAGTGCTTCTGTAGCACGCACAGTCATGGGCTTAATCCCCAGTATTAAAGCAAGCATGTTGGCACATATCGATAATCCCAGCAAGACAGGAGGTCCAAGGTCACCATTTCCTACATATTGAGCTTGAAGCCAACCTGGAATATATGAGACCTGTGTCAAGGTAAAACAAAAACCCCATCAAAAACAACCATAAAAGCAGCCCAGTGTAGCAAACATCATCCTAGCCACTGGAGCCCCTAAGATGTCTATATAATATTTCGTTGCCTCTCTGAGCTTAAAATTAATCCTGTTTTCTGAGGAAGTGAAAGGAACACGGCGATTAGGTCACTTTCCCAGAACTGTGGGCGAGCAACAGTGGAATAGATTTTACATCTTGGACGCTGGCTCCCTTCATTTTACTGCAGGGAGCTGCTACAAGAGACCCTTGTGGGCCTTGAAGCAGAAGCACTTGGAAGACGGAGGCTTCTAAGCCGGGTATCCTCATTCAATTCTATTTTTAGCTCTCGTAGCACAGGGTGCTAGGTTTCAGGCCCTTATTCTGGGTCCAATGACTGATCACAAGTATTGCTCCTGTAAGCCCAAAACTTCACAAGATTGATTTACTCACTTTATATAAGTACACTGGAGCTGTCCTCAGACACACCAGAAGAGGGCATCAGGTCCCATTACAGATGGTTGTGAGCCACCATGTGGTTGCTGGGAATTGAACTCAGGACCTCTGGAAGAGCAGCCAGTGCCCTTAACCACTGAGCCATCTCCCAGCCTTCACGTTTTTTCTTTATTTAAAAAGGGGTTTGGGGGGGGGTTGGGGATTTTGGGTTTGGTCCCCAGCTCCGGAAAAAAAAAAAAAAAAGAAAGAAAAAAAAAGAGGTTTGGGGGCTGGAGAGATAGATGGCTCTGTACCGGCACATGCTGAAAAGCATGAGCTCTTTCCCCAGGACCCAGGACTCACATGACAGGAGAGAACTGACTCCAAGTTGTCCTCTGACCTCCATATACAAGTCTTCCTTACCATGTACGGGCACACCTAAATAAATAAATAAATATATTTTTTTTAATTTTAAATGCAAACAAGAAACCCTTTACTATGAATGCCCAACTCCCACTGTCAAAGTGGCAGAGAGCGAATGCTTGCCACGGGCCTCCTACACCTTCTGAAGGAAGAACCCAAGGAGTGGGTTTCCTGACTTTAGGGAAAGGTGATCCCCAGTTTCATCTCTGGTCAGTCCAGGCTTGCAGGGGATGTTTAGCAGAACAGAGTCCCCTTTATCTGAAGGCCTGGGACTTGATGACGGCTACCCATTTCTGAGCTTGGCAGAGTGGCCCGCCACCTTCCTTGGGAAAGTCTACCCGCTGACTCCCTGGATGAGGGAAATTTCTTGAAGGACCCCTTTCAGGAGAGGAAAAAAAAAATCCCTGCTATGTCTCCCACTAGCATAAACTTTTCTATTCAGGACTCTCTTGCAGACTTTTAAAGAAATCTTTACGCAGGAGAGAACCAGAAAAAATAAAAACAGGGATTCCTAGAATTTGATTCAAGAAGTGGAACCATTAAAAAAATAAATAAAAAAGAGTTCACAGATGAAGGTGGGGGAGGGGAGGGGGCAAATCCTCGCAAGTTCTACAGGCCAAGCCTTTCATTTTGATCTTGACATTTTTCCTACTTGAGTTTTTACATAAATGGCTCTCTGGATGTCTAGGCTATAATTTGTGTAACATTTAGTGGTGGAAAAAATAGTTTAGACTAAGACAACTGGTTCACTTCAGTTCTCAGGAAGCGGGCGTATAGCTTTCTGCTCTTCTTAGAAGTTTGCTTTATCATTTTATTTATTAAAAAGGAGAAGGTGAAGAAGAGCCAATCGGTGGTGGCGTGCACCTTTAATCCCATTACTCCGGAGGCAGAGACAGATATCTGTGAGTTCCAGGACGGCCAGGACTACACAAAGAAACCCTGTCTCAAAAAACAAAAACAAACAAACAGAAAACAGCCGTAAGAGTGGTCTGGAAAAATGGCTCAGTCAGGAAAGCATTGGTTGTGTAAAGACCTGGGTTTGAGCCGCAGTACAATGTAAAAAGCCTGGTGAGGTAGCATGCACTGTACCCCCAGAGCTGGGACGTGGACTCAGGCAGACAGACCCTCAGGGCTTATCGGACAGCCAGTCTACTGTAACCTGGCAATCCCAGGTCCTAATGAAAGACTCTGTCTCAAAAACAAAACAAAGCAAAACAAAACCTGAAGGCAGATGGTGCCTGAGGAACCATATTGGAGGTTGACCTCCCCCCACCCAACCATGCAGAACACACGATTTTAAACAATGTGTTGCATTAATTTTTACTTATTATTTTTATTTATTTTTTATGGTGCTGAGAAACAAACCTATAACCTCATGCATTCTAGTCAAATGCTCTACTACTCAGCTCCATTTTTTTCACTTTATTTTTAACATTTTCAATTAAGATATATTAAACATGTATATTAATGAACATGATGTGATATTTCCACTCAAGAATTCAGTACGCTCTGAGGAAACTCACCCTCCCTTAATCCATTATTCCCTTGAAAGTTCATGTTTTGAAGGAGGAATCTGAGACAGTTTCAGATGGCCTTGAACTCTCAATCCTCTTGCCTCAGCATCCTAAAGCTGGCATTACAAGGGTGTGTCTTGACACTTAGACGCTCACTTTAAAAAGATCTCTCTCGGGCTGGAGAGATGGCTCAGAGGTTAAGAGCACTGACTGCCCTTCCAGAGGTCCTGAGCTCAATTCCCAGCCACCACATGGTGGCTCACAATCATCTGTAATGGGATCTGATGCCCTCTTCTGGTGTGTCTGAAGACAGCAGCAGTGTACCTCATATGCATAAAATAAATAATTCTTAAATAACTCTCTCTCTCTCTCTCTCTCTCTCTTTCTCTCTCTCTCTCTCATAATGTCTCTCATGAATTCCAAGTTGGCCTTGAACTCACTGTACAGCTGAACTACCTTGAACTACTGATCATTTCATCTCCGTTCCTGAGCGTTGGGATTAAAGGGGTCCAACACCATGCCTGGTGTTTCTGATCAATAGCTAACCTTCGTGCTCATTCTGAGCTATACAAGGTAAAGAGCGCCCTCAACGTGGGCAAACGTGTGGCATGAGGCACAGCAGAAAAACAATTAGTGACTCAGAAGGGGTCGCCTGAGAGCATGCCAAGAGCAGGCTGCTCATGGACAGAAGTGGTGAGTTGTTTTTGTGTGTTTTGGGCTGCTACGCGTGGTAGAGAAGCTGAGCGTGGCTAGCTCATCTTTGGGGGCCGTGGCATAGCTTCACAGGCACTCTATCTTGGTTTGGACTTGGATCTTGGTTTCCGAATTGGTTTATAAAATGTATCTAGGCAATGGTGGTGACACAATCCTTTAGTCCCAGCACCCAGGAGGCAGAGACCGGGGGATCTCTGAATTTAAAGCCAGCCTGGGGCTGGAGAGGTGACTCAGCGGTTAAGAGCAGAGCTTATTCTTCCGGAGGTCCTGAGTTCAAGTCCCAGCAACCACAGGGTGGCTCACAACCATCTATAGTGAGTTCTGATGTTCTTTTCTGGCATGCAGGTGTACATGAAGATAGAGCACGCATCTACATAAAATAAATAAATACATATTTTTTAAAAATAAAAAAGGTGGGGTTGGGGATTTAGCTCAGAGGTAGAGCGCTTGCCTAGCAAGCGCAAGGCCCTGGGTTCGGCCCCCAGCTCCGAAAAAAAGAAAAGGAAAAAAAAATAAAATAAAAATAAAAAAGGTGTGTCTAGGCAGGCATTATGGGTCACAGCCATATTGTGCTGCACGTCTGATCGCTTCTCTCAATTATGCTGAAAAACCTTTCCCTTCCCTTCCATCTCCTTCCTAAGTCTGCTTTCCTGAGCACCTGAGGCCTTCCTCAGAGTGTTTTGGGCTTCCTCACTCTTCCTCTAATGAGTAGAGCCCATCACTGTTTGAAGGAGTGGACCCACGGAGGATGCAGACACCGGTGCGTACTTCCCACAGGGCTGAGCCCCTCGGCAGTCGCAGGACCAAAGGTCTCTGCGTAGGACAACCTAAAACGTACTTATTTATTTTCGTGCCTTTGCAAGTGCTTCCTAGTTTCACAGGAGGGGGCTTTTTGGTTTTGGTTTTATTACTGCGCACAGATTTCTTTTGAGATGAGTGAAACTAATGAATGAGCAGTTCTTTTCTGGACTCTCCCAATGACGGTGAGTTTACCTTGTAGTTTCCGGAGCTCCTCTGGACTTCCTACGGCAATGTACACGTGGAAGACATGGAGGGACGGCCTGAGTGTGGGGGCAGAGTACCTGTTACTCAAACTTTGTGAATCTGGGTAAAATATGACCCACTGAGGCGCTCCACTTGGAGTTTGTGAGATCAGGGCTGTCTGGTACTCAGTGTGGAAGTCGGAGCTATCTGTCACAGCTTTGAAGAGCTCTAGAGTCACGTGTTCAGGTCTAGGCGGGAAAAGGGGCGATACTAGTGGGTCCCCAATCCCAACCCACCAACCGGGTACAATGAAAACAGTTGGCTTGCGCTGAAAACCTCTCGTGGCTGGCATTACCCAGAGGCTCTTCCGTGACCGGCTCTGCTTCCCTCTGATCTCCTGTTTTGTTTCTAACAAGGCGAGCATGTGGTTTGGCAAAGGTGTGGGGGGTGGATGGGTGGGAGGTGAGTGGGGTGGGACAGGGTGGGATTGGGAAGACTTCTGCAGCTCGTAGAGAATGAACTATGATTGGTCCGAGCTAACAGCTGTACTTTCGATGGAAGGGGATAGCTGATAGCTGGAGTTTGACCCTCCAATGCTGCAAAGAAAGGGCCGGGGGGTGGGGGGTGGGACAAGCTTATTGACTCAATCCTGGCAAATACTAAGAGGGTGAGTCCTTGGGCTTCTGGGAGATATTTCCTCTGATAAAAAGTGCACTGAGGGGTCAATGAGATGGCTCAGCAGGTAGAGGCTTGCTGCTAAGTCTGAGGACCTGAGTTTTGTCCCTGAGATATATATGATAGAAGGAGAGAACTGGCTCCTATAAGTTGTTCTTTGACCTCCACATGTTATCTGTGACTCTCTCTCTCTCTCTCTCTCTCTCTCTCTCTCTCTCTCTCTCTCTCTCTCTCTCTCTCTCTCTCTCCCTCCCTCTCTCTCTCTCTCCCTCTCTCTCTCTCATACACACACACACACTCATACACACATTCATATACACACACTCATAAACATACATACACATAGACATACATACACTCACTCTACACAGACTCATACACATATTAGCAGACACACAGGCAGTCCCACACACAATAATTGTAATAATTTTTTAAAGTACACTGAAAGGAGCACTCATTCTTTCCCACCTGCTTCTAGACTTTTTTGTTAGACAAGTTAGATGTTTGGAGGTGTGGCAGATGTATCTTCACAAAGGGAAGGCCAAGAAAACTTTCCTGAAGCCGGTCCAAATCTTTCCTCCATTGAGCTGCTGAGTCAGGATAAAACTAGGGATGGGACTCAGCCAGCCATGACTGTCAGAGTGGGGCTTTGTTGATGGGTCAGGCCTTGCTTCTGAATTATGGGAGCTGGTGAATGTTGGTTAAGTTTTTTGAATTCCATTTTTGCCCTTTGTTTAGAATCAGCACTTGTGGATTTTATTATTGTCCTAGTCACTGTTCTATTGCTGTGAAGAGACACTAGGACCAAGGCTAATATCATGAAAGAAAGCATTTAATTGGGGGCGCTTGCTTATAGATTTAGACATTTAGTCCATTATCATCATGACTGGGTACATTGTAATACACATGGCATGGAGCAATAGCTGAGAGCCACATCCTGATCCATGGTGGGGGGAAGGAGACAGAGAGAGAGACAGACAGACAGAGACACAGATACAGGGAAAAAAGACACAGATAATCTGGGCTTTTGAAACCTCAAAGCCCGCCCCCAGTGACAGACTTCCTCCAGCAATGTCACACATCCTAATCCTTCTAATCCTTTCAAATAGTACCACTTCCTCGTGGCAAAGCATTCAATATCAGCCTATGGGGACCATTCTTATTTAAACCACTACAATTATTCTGTAAGGAAAACATACTCCTCCACCCAGTTATATCACTACTTTAATTGGACAGTCAGTTGTTTGCCACAAACAGCTCTCTGGCTTTGCAGTCAGGAGTCAAATGAGATTGGTCACCTCTGAACTATGCTTGTAGGGACTACCACGGTGTGTGTGTGTGTGTGTGTGTGTGTGTGTGTGTGTGTGTGTGTGATGTGTGATGTGTATGTGTGGCAGGGAGGTGTACATTCTATGGTAAATGTATGGTCAGAAGATAATTTTGTGGAGTTGGTTATCTCCTTCCACCTTTCTGTGAGTTCTAGGAATTGAACTCAGACTACCAGGTTTACGGAGTAAGTTCTGTTACCTGTGGAGCCATCTTGCCAGCCTACGTTCCTGATATAGTAAAGAAAGCTGAAGTGGGGAAAAGCAAGGTGACATCAGTGGCCTGGAAAAAGGAGCTACCACGGCTGAATGTGTTCTTCACGGAAGGGTTGAGGTAGACATTTATCCTCGTTGACAGAAAGCGCGAGAGCCAACTAACTTCCATCTCATCTGTCCATTTGCTTTTTTGCTGTACCATTTGATGAGCGCTATTGATAATGTCTTTTTTAGAAATGAAGCTTGGGGATCCATCAGTCAGCTGGCCAACAAATCAATCTTGTTGTTATACACCACTGGGGGACAGAGGTAACGTCAGAGAGAGGGTTTGTGGGTACACTTGCTACACTGTGTTGCCATTCCTTCTGCTGTGTTCATCTGCCCCAGACCATGAACAAATACACGGAATGAATCATATCCCTGAGTCTCGGCGTCCCTACTGTGTGGTCCATTCAAGAGACAACTAGATGATTTGATCAAAGAAAGAAACGAAAATAGCCAAATTAGACCTTCCAAAAATGCATGTCTTTGGTGGGCGTGGTGGTGCAGGCCTGTAATCCTAGCTTTGGGGAGGTTAAGAAAGGAGAATTGAATATTTGAGGCCAAACTAGGCACCCCACAGGGAAAGCCAAGAGTTCAAGGCCACCCTGAGCTATATATATATAGCAAGAGTCTGAAGAGACAAAACAAAGTCATCGTCTACCAAAATGTGATGTTTTCTTGTGTGTATGCATGTGAACATATGTGTGTACAAATGCACATGTGTACAAGTAACACTTGCACATGTGCATGTGTGTGAGACACCTAGAGGACAACCTCAGGTGTCATTCTTTGTGTTTTTGAGACAGTGTCTCTCAATTAGCCTGGAGATTGCTAATTAGACTGGGCTTTCTGGCCTGCTGGCTTCAGAGCCCGCCTGACTCTACCTCCCAAGCCATATAGGTGTGCTGTGCCATCAGCTTAGCTTAGGATTCTTTTTTTTTTTTTTTTAGTGCCACAAAGCTGTCTGAAAAAATTTAATTAGGGAAATAAGAATATCATATCCCACTTTCAACTGAGAGCATTCAGAAACATAGTCAAAGGGAATCCTCTTTCCTTGCACACGCTTTTTGTGGCGCACTTTGTGCCTAGAGAGACCTTCTTTGAAATGGAAAAGCAACTCTCCTACTAAATATGATGATGAGAGGCGGAAACACTATTCTTGAGGTTAAAGAAAGGTTTTTCATGAGTCTCCTAAGCCGTGTGTCGGAGCTCATTGAAAAGCTGACTTAGAGAAATGAGATAGAACGGTCTATCTCTGCTAACCATCTCACAACGCGCCGTCTCACCCGAAGGCTGGGGAGATCAGTATGAGGCCGTGTGGGAGCTGGGCTTTAGATGGCCATCTGAAAACTCATCAAACGGCAAAACGTGAAAAACAAAATCACCTCTGAAACTTTCAAATTGCATCGATCTGTGGCAGAAAGCCCTCACCACAGGGAGAGAGATGATGGATCAGGGAACTCATGGGAGGGGCCGTTTAAAGCGCTTTATGCTGTGTGCGAGTGTGCACACGAGTGTGTGTGTGTGTGTGTGCTTGCATGTGTGTGTGTTTGTGTCTGTGTATGTGTGTGTGCATATTTTAATTTATGTGTGAAATTGCTTACAGATAGTAAATAGATTATATTTGCTGTATTTTGAGGAAGATAAAATTATCAGGCTGTCTGTGTATTTCAAAGCCAGGGAAAACAAAAACAGCTTTGAAGCGTCTCCTTTTTTTTGGTCCTAATCTTCCAAGAGATGGTCTTGACAATGTCCTCCCCCGACTCCCTTTCAAAAAAGCAGTTGAAAGTAGCCTTTTCTCAGTTAAAATGGCAACGCAAGCTTTAATTAGGTCAAGTAATGTACCCATGGAGCCTGGTGGATGATTGAAAGACCACAAAGGCCGGGCAGGGAGGTCTGAGCAGCATAGCAGCTCTCCTCCTAAACACCTGTTCTCCTCAGTCCTTAAGCTCCGAGCCTGGGCGGTGGCTGCCTCAAAGGCACCCTGGGCTTTGCATATCAAGTTTCCTGATTGAATACCATGTGGATGGGTTTCTCTGTGGTATTTCACTCTGTAACATGGTCTTCCATGTACCCAGGATACCTCATAGGGTTTATGTCTGGTCTGTGGCTAAGGGAAGGACCACGCTTAGTGCAGTCATCGAGGACTGACTGAAAAGGCGCTTTTTTTTCCACTTTAAACACTCTTAAAGTATCGGTTTCTCACAAAATCCCATCCTGTGACTTTCCTCCTATGGCCTAGGAGAAGAACTGAGAGAACTTTGTAAAGGACAGCGTAGTAAATGTTTTAGGCTTCTGCACAGAAACAACAGCCAGCAGTAGAGTCTCACGTATGTATTCCTTATTCAGTGAAACATCATTTATAAAAATAGACAAGGAAGTGCTGGAGAGATGGCTCAGTGGTTAAGAGGATCCACTGCTCTCCAGAGGCTCCAGGTTTGAGCCCCGGCACCAACATCTGGCGGTTCACAACTGCCTATGTAAGTAGGAGATCTGACGTCATCTTCTGGTCTCCAAAGGCACCTGAACACATGTGTGAGCACATACACACACACACAGAGCTACACATAAAGCAAAATAGATATTTTAAAAAGTATTTTTAAACGGACAACGAGTTGAGTAAAGTGGCTCATGCATAATCCCACTCCTTTGGGGAGGGGCAGAGAGCCAGGGGAATTAAGAGTTCGAAATCATCCTCAACCACAAAGTGAGTCAAACAGCCTGGGTTATGTGAGACCGTGTCTTATAACATAAACAGAATTAAAAGGCAGGGCTGGGAAGATGGCTCAGTGGGTGAAGTGTTTGTTATGCAAGCAGGAGGAGCTGAATCCAATCCATAGCACCCACAAGACCCAGTTGGTTCACCTATGATCCCAGGCACTGGGAACGTGGAGACAGGGGAATCCCTGAACCTTGCTGGCTAGCCAGTCTAGCCAAATCGGCAGACTTCAGGTTCGGCTGGAGATCCTGCTACAAAAACAGCGGCAAAGAGCAATCCACCTCTGGCTTCCATATTTGCATGCATAGACACATGCACATAAACACATGAACATGTACACAAATGAGTGCGCGCACGCACACACACACACACACACACACACACACACACACACACAAAGACAACACACCATAGAGTCATGCTTGAAACATCTCTTGGGGATACTTCACTGAAAGTGGCCCAGATCCTAGTTTATGCCTGGTGAGATCTTGGCTGCTGTGACAAGGAGGGCTAAGACCAAGAAGCTGCTCTGGTCCATTTAGTTAAGTCCGTCACACAGGCTGCCTGTGCCCCAGGCCATGAGTTTACACGATGGAAACCTGTTGTGCTCACTAGAGTGCAGACACACAAATGAATGAGCTGGTTGGTTGCCCTTCATCATGGTGACCATCTCATCCCTGGTCAAATATTCTGGTCTTGTCTCCTTCTCCACTCCCTCCACTGGTGTCTGACCACAGAGTTGTCTCTGAACACTGGTTGATAAAATGGGAACACATTTATTTACAGCATTCAAGGCCCTTTATGAACTGCACCAGGGCTAAATTATCCACTGGGATAGCAGGCGCTGTGGATTAGACCTTCCGTGCCCCCTAAAGGGCATGTAGTGAAGGCTTGCTCTCCAGGGTGGTGTTACTGAGGATTAAATAACAACAACAATTTTAAAAAGCAACCTAAAGAGGAAAGTTAATTGAAATTCACAGTTCAGGGTTTGTGTACATCCTAGTGGGTGAAATCATTGAGGGAGCTGGTCACATCACATCCCTAAATCAGAAACAGTAATGGATGTGTGCTTCTGCTTGGATCCAGGACGCAGCCATGGAAACTCAGGTGGGTTTCCCACTTCAATTAATGCAATCAAGAAAATCCCCTGCAGGCGTGCCTGGAGAGAGGCCCATCTCCTAGGTGATTCTGCATTCTGTTGACAACTTAAACCAGCGCAGAGATGGCGAAACCCCTAAGGCGTGGGTCCTAAGAAGAAGTCTTTATATTTCTTGAAGACTACCTTTCAAAGAGGCTGTGAGAGTCTGATTCTCTCCTCCCTTCTCTTTTTCTTCCTGAACGTGAGTTGAACCCTCGGTTCCATCACACATTTCTAAGGTGACGTGCTAACTTACCACAGGCCGAAGCGATGGGGACACTTAACTCACAGACTGGACTCTCCAAAACTGTGAAGGAAAATAATCTTCTCTGAATGGAGTTGATTATCTAAGGTATCTTATTTGCACGTATGTGGGGTAAGGTGTATGCATATGTGTATGTGTGGGAAGGTGCACTTGGCCATGCATGCACACATGGAGGCTAGAGGTTGATATTCAGTGTCTTTTTTTTTTTAATTTATTTATTTCACTGTAGCTATCTTCAGACACAGCAGAAGAGGGCATTGGATCCTTTTATAGATGGTTTTGAGCCACCATGTGGTTGCTGGGAATTGAACTCAGGACCTCTGGAAGAACAGTCAGTGCTCTTAACTCCTGAGCCATCTCCCCCCCCCCAATGTCTTCCTATATTGCTATCTTATCCTTGAGGCAGAGCCCCTCACTGAACCTGGAGCTCACTGTTTCAGCTATAATGGGCTGGCTACCAATGCCCAGGATCCTCTTGTCTTTAACTTTCAGCTCTGGAACTATGGAAGTATGCCAGCAATGCCTAGTTTCTTCATGGATTCTAGGGATCTGAAGTCAGGTCGTCATACTTGGACAGCAAGCCCTTTGCCTACTGAGCCACATTCCCAGCTCCTCACATTTGCAACTTAAAATAGTAGCAGAAAACCGATTAACATAGTAGGTATAGTACCTGGTGCCCATGGATTTCAGGGGTCAATGACCACATTTTATTTAACTCATTTTAAAGCAGAAGAAAAAGAAGATAACAATAATGAATATGTGGTAATGAATATGTGGTCCGAGTTATGGTTATCTTCGTTAGCATTTTGTCTAAGCTCCGCCCCACTATTACCTGGCAACAGCCAGGTGTACCTGACTCACTATAAAAGGGGCTGCTTGTCCCCTCCTCTCTCTTGCTCTTCTCTTCTTGCTCTCACTCTCTCCCCATTCCCCTCCTTTCTTTCTCCATGTGCTCATGGCGGCCTCTCTCTTCTCTTCTCTCTCTCTCTCTCTCTCTCTCTCTCTCTCTCTCTCTGCCTTTCTCTGCCTCTACCACCCTCTTGACTCCCCTCCCCAAGCCCTGAATAAACTCTATTCTATACTATACCGCCGAGGCAACCCCTTCTCCCATACCTGGCTACACCTCCATAGAACATACCTCCTTCTCTTTATCTTTTTATAAACACATCAATCTTTCTACCAATTTAGTTGTAAATATACCCCCAGAAGAGACCACAAAAAAACATAGGGTTTTTCCTAAAGACTGTCATATAAAAGACAATTGTGGTTTGAATGAGCATGGCCTCCATAGGCTCATATATATGAATACTTGGTTCCTAGCTGGTAGAACTGTTTGGGAAGGATTAGAAGGCGTGGCCTTGATGGAGGAGGTGGGCTTTCAAAGGCTCATGCCAGTCACTTTCTCTGCCTTATGGTTGTGGATCAAGATGTAATGTCTCAGCTACTACTCCAGTGCCACCCCAGCCTGCCTGCTATCATGTTCCCACCATGATGTTCACGGACTCCAATCGTCTGGAATAGCAAGCCCAAAATTAAATGCTTTCTTTCGTAAGTTCCCTTGATCATGGTGTCTTATCACAGCAATAGAAAAGCAATTAAGAAGACAGCATACCCAGTTAATTTGAATTCGAATAAGCAATGAATATTTTAGTCTGAATTTATTATGAATGTTACAGGGGGAATAGCCACAAAAGATTATTGGCTGGGTGTGGTAGAGCATGCTTCTAGTCACAGCCTTGGGAAGACTGAGGTAAGAGAATTGCAAGTTCTAGGCCAGCCAGAGCTACATAATGAGACTCTGTCCGAAGAAAGAAAAAAAAATGTTTATTTGGAATTCAAATTGAACAGGCATCCTGTGTTTTCCTTTTCTAAGTCTGGCATCCCTACAGGAAGCCAGTGTGGCTCTGGCTGGCGTCAGCTGTGTCTGAAACCTTCCCTCCTTGAGGTGCCTTACATCAGGTTTCTCAGAAGCAGGCCTTGGGATGGGGAGTTCTCTGCTAGGAGGTTAGTTAAGAGCGAGGCAAGCCATCAGCCGGACAGGCAAAAGTGAGGCTCTGGCAAGGGTCTGTAGGGTCCTGGGGGCTTCACTCTGATTCCCTCAGCCATGCACAAAGTTAACCTCAAATGTCCAACGTGTAGGAGTCGAGCGGAGTATTTTATCCGGGTGCTAGGGCAGACCCGGACTCAAGTCAAGCAGATATAATGACAGGAATGGGTACAGGTTCCTTGTGCCAACCTGTACATCACAAAATGCCTTATTCTTCTCTGAGAGGGCCCATGTCTCATGAAGGGACCTCTTCCTCACAGAGGTCTGTACTCACTGAGTGGCCTGTACCTCACAGTGGGTCCTGCACCACGCAGAGGAGACCTATTCTTACTGAGCAATCCGCATTTCAATGATGGGTCTATAACTCCCTGAACTAATGTCATCTCTAAGTGGAGAAACCTTCACTTCCCAGAGAGGTCTATACCTCATCTAAAGGCCTGCATTTCAGTAATGGAAGGGGCCTGTCCCTCACAGAGAATCTTATACCTCAGTGAGGAAGCCTACACTGAAGCCCTCACTGAAGGGTCCCGTGCCTCACAGACGGGCCTTGGCATCACTGGGGTGCCTATACATTACTCAGTGATGAAGCCTATATATCTCACTGAAAAAGCTTTGCTAGAGGGGGCTATAGCTCTGAGAGGAGCCTCTACTTGACAGAGGGACTTAAACTTTTCATAGGCATCATGTCAAAACTCATGAAAGACTGCCTTATTATCATAGAAATAGCTTCTTGGTACCACTCTTCCTTGTTTGACCCTGTCACTACATCATTAAGAGTGTTCAGCTGCTCTCCTCTCTAGGCTGACAACATCTGAGCTTTGTCTCCGGAATACCCAGGTCCCACTCATCACACCTCCATTATTCTCCATTCACTTTCTCAGCCCCGTGACCTCTCTCCTAACCCCCATTCTTCCTGGAAAGCTGTTCTTACCTTCTGTTTTTTTCTATTCCTTTTTTTTTCCTTTTGGAAATGGGGTCTTGCTATGTTGCCAAGGCCAATCTGAAGTTTGCTATGTAGCCCAAGCTAGCCTCAGACTCCCTGAAATTTTCCTGCCTCTCTAGCTTTGGGATTGCTGCAAGGTTTGGCCTGGCCTGGCCATCAGCATCTAATGACCCAGCAATGCCCCCTCTCCGGCGATAAGTCCACCGCCATCTCTAAGAAGCCTGGCTTCTCCTCAGGCACCTCACATGCCTCTGCATGCCTGTGAGGTGACTTCCGCCATTATGATGCCTGTCGTGTCTGCTCTCTGGCTCCCTGTGGTCTCTGCTTCAGCAGAGAGTGGATCCTATTCATTTGAATATTCCCAGCACCTCATCCACAGTGGTCCCTTAATTGTTTACCGGCTCGCCCACTGGATAAAGATACTCAGCCTGTGGCTTTGCTCAGAGAAACACTCAGCTACAGTTGGCTAGTGTTGCATTGCTACATGCAATGGGTCCGCATCCTGATGGTAGCAGCGGACGCGTTAAAGATAAATGGGAAAAACGCAAAACCACCAAGCTTCATCCCTCTCTAGAGATGCTGGCTTCCATGTCGGAGCCCCACCCAATCCCACGGGAGTGTCCCAGGGAATGAGTCCACGATCTGTCATCTGTCTGTCTGCATGCATGCTGTAGGTCTGGGTGTGGGCATACACGTACCATGGCACCTCTGTAAGGCTCAGAAGACAGCTTGTGGACGTTGGTTCTCTCCTGCTACCGGGTGGGTCCCTGAAAGCAAACTCAGGTTGTCAGGCTCGGTAGCAGGTGTTCTTACCCACGGAGTCATCTTGCCAGCCCAGATGATTCATCACCACCTCATTTCCAGGTGGGGGATCCTGGCCCTAGTCCAACTCCATCTACAGTTTAGAACCGAGTGTTTGCTGGCTCTTCATCGGCTCCTCCCTGTTGGGGGCTTCTTTCTGCTCACTGTCTTCCAGCACTTATGGCTAATAGACTAGTGAAAAGGAAACAAAGAAATCCTAGGACCAGAAATCCACCATGCCTCTCTGTCCCCTCAGCTCACAGGAGGTGACTGGATAGCTCTCAGGGGCTTGGATCTGGTATCAGGCAGCTGACTGGCCTTAGAGAGCTGTTCAACCAGTGTCTGTTCATGGAAATAACACCATAGGCCATGTAATAGTTCCATCCAGTCTGTGTTTTTGGATTTACCTGTTTCTGGATTTACCGTTCCCTACAGATCCTAGCAATCCAGGGCCCAGAGTGGCTTGCCATCAGAGAAAGATTCCAGGAGAGAGGTGTACCCTGGGACCTAAGCCTTCTTACAGTGTTCAGGGAAAGGGAGAGGGCCAGGCACCCAGGGGACCTGGCTGCAGACACAGCAAGCAACAGAACAGAGATGTTGAGCCAGGAGCACCAGGCGCTGAGCAAGGGCCAGCGTGCACAGCTCGCTCTGACCAGGCGGAAGAGACAGGCGTTCTTAGGGGTCGTGAGGAAATATGCTCCTGTTACGTACGAGTGGGCTGAGGGGGACTGAACGTCAAAGGGAAGGTGACGAGGAGGAATACTGGTCTAGGCTCAGTAGGAGGTGATGCCTGTACCAGGTGGCTGTCTCCAGCGCTCACAGCTTCTCCTCGTAGCTTTCGCAGACTTGGCTGTTTGTGTGGCTCAGTAATCACTGTGGTGTGCCTCAGGAGGAATGGCTGGGCATTGTGATGTTACCATTCCCTTCCCTCTCCACTAACTGCAGACTCTGCCTCCTTCCTCTTTCCTTCCCTGCTGCCAGGTCTGAACAGTTGGTGATAGCTGCCTCCCTCTCTAATTCGATTCATATTGCCTGTATGGAATCCATATCCATGCATCCATGCATCCGTGCATCTACCCATCCATGCATCTGTGCATCCGCCCATGCATGCATGCATGCATACATCTGTAGGCTGATTCTTCATCATGTGGCTCCTTGTTTATTTATGTCTCAAATATCGCCTATAATACTCCAAGCGCAGTGTCTCACACTTGGTAGCTCTGGTGATCAGGGAGACTTGAGAGGAGCCAATCAGTTCCCTTGATGCAAGAGGGAAAATGTTGATAAATTATTTTAGGGCCCTGCCACAAGGGGCTATATGGGGTGCTATGGAACACAAGGCTTGGGGGCCTGGGACTGTTGGACACAAAGACCAAGCATGTTAGCTTGCTTCAAAGAATAACAGAGAGTGTGCTCAGATTTCCAGATGGTCAGGAACCATCTAAGCAGCGACCAACGGGACTGTCACAGCTTAATTATGAAGCAGTCCTCCCAAAGGCTTAAGGCTCCGACACACCAGTGCTCCGAGGTGGTACTTTTAGAAGTGATTAGACCATGAAGGCTTTGACTACATTAGTGGATTAATCCACTGATAGAGCTGCCATTTTGGGGTCATTACTGGAGAGAGGATACTCCAGGAAGTGAGGCCCAATAAGAAGCAGCAGGGGATGAAGGTGGCTTGGAAGGGAATAGTGTGTGTCTTCCCCTGACCTTCTCTGTTATTATGTTCAACTTTGGCTCAGCCCCAGAGCCATGGGGCCAAGTGACCACGAGCCAGAACCTCTGCAGCCGTAAACCAACATCAGTCTGGTCTCTCAGTTCCTCTCAGGCGTTTCCTGACAGGGAGGAAAGCCAAGGAGCACGACGACCCCAGACGCTTGGACACCTAGGTTTGCCTGGCTTCTGGGAGCTTAGTTTGGCTGTATTGTTGGATATTTGGAGAATAAGTATTTAAGCTACAGAGATAGGCTTAAGACTGGTTAATTTAGACACTAAATATTTACTAAGAGCCTACCGTGCAGGGCCAGTCTATGTGTTAGGGACGGAAGGGCCTGTAAGAGCACCATAGTTCCAGCTCTTGTGAGGCACACAGTGGTGAGGCACACACAGGGAAGGGGCAGTCAAGGCTCCTCCCTGAACTCCTCCCGTCTTTCCCGATTCCCTACTCATTTCTCTCTCTCTCTCTCTCTCTCTCTCTCTCTCTCTCTCTCTCTCTCAAACAAAACCACCAAAATGAAAACCAAAACAGATGAGATAAGAAGACAAAACAGAATAGATTTAAAACCACAACACAATACAACATGGACTCTCAGCAACTGAGGCAGAGGCAGGCAGATCTTTGTGAGTTTGGGGCTGTTTTAGTTATATCTACATTTTGATGATTAAGAATAGTATAGCTGGGCTGGAGAGATGGCTCAGCCGTTAAAGGCTAGGCTCACAACCAAAAATATAAGAATAGTATAGCTGCTAGGTGGTAGTGGCACTCATCTTTAATCCTGCACTTGGCAGAGAGGCAGAGAGGCAGAGAGGCAGAGAGGCAGAGAGGCAGAGAGGCAGAGAGAGAGGCAGAGAGGCAGAGAGGCAGAGAGGCAGAGGCAAGTGGATCTCTGTGAGTTCGAGGCCTTCCTGATCTACAGAGAGAATTCCAGGACAGCTAGAGCAGCACAAAGAAACCCTGTCTGGGAAAACAAACAAACAAACAAGCAAACAGTGTAACTATGAACACTGGGGGCAGACTTTTGTTAAATATGTTTTCTATTCTTTAAGACATTTCTCCAAGAATGACATTTAAAAGCTATTATTATCTTATTGTATCATATAGGTATTTTGCCTGCACGTATCTCTGTGCATCCCATACATGTCCATGAGGCCGGAGGAGAGAGTTGGATCCCATGGAACTGGGGTTACAAATGGTTGTGAGCCACCAGGTAGGTGCTGGGAATTGAACCCGGGTCCTCGAGAAGAGCAATCAGGGCTCTAAACTGCTGAGTTATCCCTCCAACCCTGCAAGAACGACGTTTTGAGATACCTTTCTATAATTAAATGTTCCAGCCCTTAGAAGAACTGATATTTTGAAAATGTAAGCAAGATTTCATTCAAGGGTTGTGGAGGGCGGCCAGGCACCTGGTTCTCTTCCCCTGTGGTTGCAATGGGAGCTGTTTCCATCTTAAACATTTGCTTGGGCTTTGCCATCCTCCCTCAGGATGAAGCCCTCTCCAGGTGACTCTCAGGCTTTCTGAAGTGGTCACAGAAGCAAACGGGCTTGGGCTCCTTGACCTAAAAACCAGTAGATAATTTTGTGGACAAAAACTTAAGTCCATATTGGCAATTCTGGTTCCTGGTTGGAATTATTCAAATAAGCTTCAGGGGACCAGGGCTGATAATTAGAGACTCTTGGCCTCTGACTTCTGCACCTGCTTCAGGACTTCAGAGGAACGTTGTTCCACAGCCTTTTGGAGGACACATGCGACACCATTTTCTCACTTGCCACAGTCTGGTCTTTTAGACGGCTGAAGGAAACTTGAGAATTCTTTCACACCATGCATTTCTGTGTCTGCACAGAGTGTGACAAATCCTGCCCGGCTTTTCCTAATAGTACAGTCTAGAAGAAAGGACATTCTTTCTTTTCCCAACAGATCTGAGTTCAAAGTATGCCATTTCTTAATTATATGACCCAGGCAGATTATGTAAACTTTCTGAGATTAATTTTCCCTTGTTTGTTTTAGGTGGCAGGATTGAATACCAAAGGATGTCTCCGTTTTGGGACTGGCTTCAAAATCCTGAGAATAAAAAAGGAATAGGTGTCAGGACTGGAGAAATGACTCAGTGGTTAAGAGCAGTCACTGCTCTTGCAGGGGACCTAAACTCGGGGAGCGTCGCCCACATCAGGTGGCTTACCGCTGCCCATACCTCCAGCTCCAGTGATCCTGAATCTCTGCCCTAGCGTCCATCAGCACGGTGCTCATGTGCACAGACTTGAAAATAAATCTGTTTTAAAACCGAGGACTAGGCGTCGAGGATGTGTGAGGTGCAAATGCAATGGACAGCCTTTTCTAGCAAAGGGTTAAATGAGACAAAGGACTCTCCATCTTTAGAGAGAGTCTTAAAGGCACATCCGGCAGCAGGTCCCTCCTGGAGTCAGCATTTTTCTAAGGTCAAGGGACGCGCCCTGGGGTTACGTCCTGTTCTCCAAAGTAGCTGTGTGCCGCTTTCATTTAGTCAGTCACGAAGGAATGTCAGGTTGAGCTCTGACTGCTCAGAGTAGGGCACGAGACCCCTTGACATCAAGAATAAAAACTCAGCAGCCCCTCTCTGGGAGTGCTCGCCTCCCTGATATGGCACAGCTCTGCACCTCTATGAGGAAGTAAGATTGTGCCTTAGTTGGGGTCTTACTGCTGTGAACAGACACCATGACCTAGGCAACTCTTACAAGGACAACATTTAATTGGGGCTGGCTTACTGGTTCAGAGGTTCAGTCCATTATTAAGGAAGGAGCATGGCAGGATACAGGCAGGCATGGTGTGGGAGGAGCTGAGAATTCAACATCTTCATCAGAAGGCTGCTGGAATACTGGCTCCCCCGTAGTTAGGAGGAGGGTCTCATTGCCCACCCCCACAGTGACCCACTTCCTCCAACAAGGCCACACTTACCCCAACAAGGTTACACCATCTAATAGTGTCACTCCCTGGGCCAAGCATATTCAAACCACCACAGATTGTGTGGCCGCTTTGTTGAGACTCCTGGCCCATTTCTAACATTTCCCCTTCTAAGAAAGATGAAGTGTTAGAAGAGTTATGCATGCTGGGACTGACTTTGAGATCCTGGGCTCCAACTTTCCTCAAAGGTATACCAGGGCCTTAGAAGTCAAAGTTAGATTGCAAGTTGCCCCTGAGACAGAAGATTAGCTTCTAGTGGGAGAGAGTGCCTCCCTCTTGCTACAAGTTTAGCTAATGAGAGCCAAAGAAACCGTAATTCCTAAAGCAGGAGTTAAGGTGAGTTCACTATTGCTAATGCAATAAGGCAAGAAAAAGGCATATGGATTAAAAAAAGAAGAAGTAAGACTGTCTCTATTCAAAAATGACATCACAGTCTACATTTGAAAAGTCAACAGAATCTGCAGAAATAAGCAATTCCAGATAACAGACAAGCTTAGCAAGATTGCTCAATGCGCGAAACTCAGCTCTATGCTTAGAACCTTCCAATGAACCCGTGGTAAGCTTTTTATAGAACTTCTGTCAGCTGGATGGAGTGGATTGTACCTGGATCGCAGTCACTGGTGGAGACTGAGGGAGGAGGATCCCGTGAGTCCAGGAGTTCAAGGCCTGCCCAGGTAACCTAACAAGACCTGCTTCAAACAGACACATGGAAAAAATGTAAGCACTGTTTTCTCTTATATTTCATCCTGAAGTTACACAGCATTGACCTTCACGTTTAACTCTATAACTCCTTCTGAGCTAATTCCAGGGGACTGGAGAGATGGCTCCGTGGTTAAGAGAACATACTGCTCTTGCAGAGGGCCCCAATTTTGGTTCCCAGCATCTTTGTCACGTGGTTCACAACCACTTGTAACCCCAGGGGATGAGTCCAAAGTCCTCTTCTGACCTCTGTATACGCACACACACCCCCATCCTCACACATATACACATAATTTAAAATAAAATTAAAACGATAAAAAGTAAACAGAATAGCCATAGGTTTTGCATTTGACACAAAACCGAGCTCCTGGTTTCATGTTCTGTGTGTGGCGTATGTTATAGACACACGTGTGTACTATTGCACTAGCCCAAGGGTGCATGCATGAGGAGGCCGAAAGTCAGTGTTAGGTGTCTTGCTCTACTGCTTGCCGTCTCTCTCTCTCTGAACCGGGCACTTGCTGGTTTTGCTAGATTGGCTGGTGAGTGAGCTTCCAGGATCTGCCCATCTCAGCTTCCCAGCCCTCAGATTGCAAATGTGCAGCCAGAAGTCTCCCATAGGTGCTGAGGATCTGAGCTGAGGGTTGGAGTTTTGCACAGCAAACAGTTTACTCCCGAGCCATCTCTCAACCCTCTTTTTTTTTTTTTTTTTTTTTTTTTTTTTTTCTGTTTTCTTCCCCTTTTCTTTTTTCTGTTTTTTTTTTTTTTGTTGTTGGTGGTGATAATGTTGTTTTGAGGCTCCTGAGGGAGGACAGTTCAAGCAGCTATTGAAGCTATCCCTTGTCTTTGGTCTTTGTCTCTGTCTTGGGTCAGCTTGAGGAGCCACTGGAAGCTCACTGAAGAGGTGGCAGCGACAAGAGGGACTCCTTAGGGTCAGCTGGCAAACCTCTACATCTTAGTATATCTCTATCAGGAAACCGATTCTAGGACTCAGTAATGAATTATGAGGAAAGCCTCCCCCCCCTTTTTGCATAAGCATGAATTATTCACCAAAGATCTAAATTCTGCTTTATTATAGCTTTGGATTTATCAAGGGGAGAAAATTCCTTTTCTTTTTCCTTTTTGTCCCTTCTCTCGAGAGGAAAGATGACCTCGCCCTGCTCGGCAGAGTGTGATGGTCACCTTTAACGGTGGAGAAGGGTCAAGTGTCCTGTGGTGGGAGGCTAAGCAGTGTGGCATCGACACATGTCCTGAATGAGTACGCTGTCGCACCTCTGCCCAGATGTGGCCAGTGTCCTCTCTGACAGAGAGGAACAGTCACAGCCTTCTGTGATGACCTTGACGCCAGCCGTTCCTTTTGTTTAAAGAGCATTGCTGCTCAGATCAACCGATGTGCTGATTCTGAAGTGGTCTAGCGGGGACCCTGTGGATTCCTTCTGACCTTGGATGAGGAAAGGAGAGAATACAATGGCTTCGGGGCCCCAGGGCTGAACTCAAGGTCAGGTTTGAGCTCCCGGCTTCTCTGGGCTCCTGTGTGAGTACCTGAGTTCTCAGTGTCTGTTTCTCTCCATCCCGTGATCTCGGAGGCTCAATCACTATTAGCCGAGCCGTAGTGGAGAAGGTGACTCCGACCCACAGGAGACGGTGCCCTCAGGTATCTGGGTTCATTCTATTGGAAAAGCTGCCATGGTGTTCTGTCAACCTGAGGAGTGATGTCAGATTTAATTTAGCTGCAAGGGCTTTGCGAGCCCGCGGCGCATTGTATTCCAGAACCCGAGTGACTGTTGTTGTTGTTGTCCTTTCCTGAAGATTACAGTTCTGCAGTCACTATTCATGACTTTGGGTGTAATTCTTGTGCCCAATGACTGGGACCCTGTCAACACCGAGGTTACCCATGACTCTCTGAGGCTAAAGGCTTCAGAACAAGAATGGGGAAGGGGAGAAGGCAAAACCATCTCGCCTTATATGTGTCCCGGGTATAATTTAAATGCCCCCGTGTGCTATCACCCCCTCACTTAACGGGAACAATAGTGACAGGTTGGATGCTCGTATCTCTGTGTTAGCTAGGGTTGGGTTTTTCTTTTGCAAGAATGAGAGATCCCAATGTAAGACTATTTAATCAAGAAGCCTAGACAACAGGAGAGCCTCTGGCACATCTGGATCCAGGTGTTCACATCATGGAATGAAGATGTAGTCTCCATCTGCTTCATCTTGTTTCATCTAAGCTGAAAGGTGGAGAGGAAATCATCTATTTATTTTCCCCTTGTGGTGCTGAACCCGGGGTCTCCTGCATGCTAGGCAAAGGGCTCTACCCCTAAGCCCCAGCCATCTTTTTGACTGCTTCATCTGAGACAGAGTCTTACTGAATTTCCTAGACAGGCCTTGAACACCCAACCCCTCACCTCAGCATCCCAAGTAGCTGGATGACAGTAGCTGCAACCCCAGGCCTGACTAATCTCTAATTTTAATTTCTCATTTGTAAGGTTGACTTTGAACTCCACACTGGAAGATCCCTCTCCAAAATCACATTAGTCCAGTCAACAGTTCCAACTCCACGTGAAGACAGCTCGTTTTTCTCAAAAGCACCAACAGGCCTTCAGCGTCTATGCCTGTTGGTCTCTGTGGGTCACACGCCTGTGCTAAAGCTAATTACTGCATCTGGGAAGTTAAGAGGGTAGGTGTAGGGGGTGTAGGAGCACTGGCTGCTCCTCCAGTGGAACCAGGCTCAATTCCCAGCACCCACGTGGTGGCTCACAACCATGTGTAACTCCAGTCCTAGGGGATCTGACATCCTGTACTGGCTTCTATGGGCACCAGGCACACACATGGTGCATTTATGTGCATACGGGCAAAAACCTCAGACACGGGAAATCCACAGTTGGAGAAAGTCTTGGCTCTGCCGTCATGAGTGGGACAAGCTTGAGCAAGTTGTTATTGCTTTGTTTAAAAATCAAGGAAATGGGCTGGGCAAGGATAGTATCCACCTTTAAAGCCCAGCACTAGGAGGCAGAGGCAGAGGCAGACTCGAGGTTTGAGGCCAGCCTGGTCTACAGAGTGCACTCCGAGGTAGCCAGGGCTCACAGAGAAACCCTGTCTCAAAAAGCAAAACAAAAAAACATCAATATATGACATGGTCTGTGGTCCTAAAGGAGGTGACGTCTGTAAAGCGAGAGGATCTAGAACACATGTGTATGAACTGCAAGCACTTAGTCAAGCGTTATTTATTATTACCTTTGTTAGCTTTGGGTTTTTGAGATGATCTCGTCATGTACCCCATGTTGGCCTTGAACTCACAACCCTCCTGCCTCAGCCTCCCAAGTGCTGGGATTACAGGTGTGAACCTCCATACCTGGCTTTGTTATGTTTATAGTTTCTTAATAGATAGTAGATTAATCTCTGTATTTCTGGTGCCTAAAATAATGCCTGACATTATATTAAGAACATTAGGACGTATATGGCAACTTCCTGAGGTGTAAAAGAGTGAATTAATATGGTTGGGAAATGTTGAAACGGGGCATTATCGCTAAAAGGAAACAGAAAGTTAACATTCGTCTTATTTAATTTAAAATTTTAAGCTCATTTTATTTATTTATTTTGGTGGTGGTGGTAGCATGTCTGTGTCTGTGTGTGTGAGTGCATGTGTATGCGTGTACATGTGCAGAAAAGCACATGCCATGGTGTTACCTGTGAGGTTCAGAGAACTGTGGGTGATCTTGAACTCACGTTGGTCCTGCTGGGATTGCAGCCTAAGCTTCAAAGTTCACTATCTTTTTTTTTTTTTTTTTTCCGAGCTGGGGACCCGAACCCAGGGCCTTGCGCTTGCATAGGCAAGTGCTCTACCACTGAGCTAAATCCCCAACCCCCACTATCTTCTTTTGATACTGAAGGCCATTCACGTTTTCTCTCCCAGTGTCTCCCAAGCCTGTTACTGTTGCTACTCCCTGACCCGGCTTTGTACCCTTTGTTTATCTGCTTTTCTTTCCCGTCCCTCACACCTTCACCTGGACGAAGGGTTCTGTCAGGACTGAAGGCTTGTGAAGACCAAATTCTCTCCGGTTTTGCCTGAAAATGACTCTTTACCCACTTTGGTACGGGTCCAGAATTGAACATGACAGTCACTTCCTCGCTCTACACTGAAGACAGTACACGCTGTCTGTGGGGTTCAGTGGCCGCTAAGGAGTGGTAAGTTGTTGAACATTTTTAAAAACAGCCTGAGTCCTTGGGTCAGCGAGACGGCTCAGTGAGGAAAAGTATTTGCCCGGAGAACCTTGAGGCCGTGTGTCTGAGCCCTGAACCACAGTGAAAGGAGAAAACTGGCTGCTTAAAGCTGCCCTCTGACCTCTACACTTGTGTGCCACGGGGCATAGACACATGATAGTCAGTGGAGTATAAAATTTTAAAACGAGCCATTTGTGCTCTCTCCCACTGTTGCTGAAGTATCCTCTATGGTGTCTGAAAATGCACTGGTGATGAGGGAGGGGTGGGTGGTTAGAGAGACAGATCTTCACATGGATTTACTCTAGGAGATCTGTCCTAGAGTGGTCATCTAGGATTTCTCTTTACTGTGTCTTAACGGTGTGTAGGGGTGTGTGTCTACGTGTGTGTGAGTACAGGTGCCTGTGGAGGCCAGAAGAGAGCATTAGCCTCCCAGGCAGCTGTGAGCACCAGATGTGGGTGCTGGGAATTGAACTTGGGTCCTCCGGATGCTCTTAACCGATGTGCCATCTATCCCCAACCGGACCCTGCTCCATTATCATTTCATTTTCTGGTTCTCTCACGTCTCTTTTTAAACCACCTGATGACTCCTCCAGTTTCTTGTGTGTACTTGTGTGAATGAGGTCTATTTTTACTGAGCGTCTGAGACACCCGTTGCCATTGCCTTTATCCTCACTGCAGAATCCTGCGGGTTTGCCCCGGCTTCTCTCCCGTTTCCTATTCTTAGCTCCTAAGTGGTTCGTTCTGCTGGGTGGTTAGTTAATTTCTTTCTCTCTGCCATTTAACTTTGAGAGTGTTCCTTGATATTTTGGATGTGGGACACTTTGCAGCCTGGGATAGATTTGGTTTTCTCTTTAAGGCCTTCCTTTGGTTTCTGCCAGGTCCCAGGGCCACTCCAGTTCCGTTCTCTCCACTGGGGTATCCAGACCACCCACAGGGTGGATTTCTTTTGCCATAAACGAGTGGAGAGCATCATAGATAGCTTGCAATTCGACTGCTTGGAGGTAATTTTTATACAGGCACAGGATCACGTGCACATGCACTCACACACACACACACACACACACACACACACACACACTGTATATCTGTGCAAATTGAGGTTCTGTGACTTTGAAGGTTCCAAATTTACTCTAAGATGTTCCGAATCTGTGCTGGAAGATCACCTCCCAAACATTTTTTTCCCCCGAGGACATCCACATCCAAGGTCAAGTTCACCAGGCTCAACAAATGCCCCAACTTGATCCCAAGCACGAATTCTTAACGTCATCAGACATTCATTCTCTGAGGCTCTTGAATGCCAGAATATTTAGTTACTTTTCAATAAGTGTATTGATCTTGCCATGTTTCCGGAAATGAAAATCGGTCTCACACAAAGAAAAAAGATTCATGTTTCACAATTCAACAGTCTTCATTTATATTGTGCCAACACACGGCACCCACTGAAAGCTCAGGACTGGTTTTGGAAGTTAATCTTACTGTGTATTTGAAAAGCAGCCCTAACCTTTCAAATTGCTTTCATAGCTTCCCGTGGCTGTCAAAGAGGCCGGCACTGCCCTTCAGCCGGTTTAGGCTGTCATCACAAACAAGGACCACTGTCAGCACCGAGTGGGGCATCAGGGACAGTGAATTCCTTAATGCACAGGGAACTCCAGCTTCATTGTTTGCCTGTGACCCCTGAAGATATTCTAAGACTGAATATCATACTTCATCTTGTGTCAGAAGAGAGGAAGCATTTTCATACCTCACGTCTTAATATTACCTAGTTTATTTATGAGACTATTTTCCCTCCATTTTTACACTTTGATCTTTAGTTCATCTTGGGATATTATTTTTTATTTCAATTAAGATTGTATCCCTCTTGTTTCTTATCATATGCAAACAAGTCCTGTGGGTCGTCTTTCACCCGACTTCGGTTTCATTGTGACGAACCTTGGTGTTGTGCCTCTGTTCCTCAATTTCATGATATTCTAAGTACAAATTCACACATTTATTTTAACAAGTTGCTGTCATCTTATTCCTTCTCTATGTGCGAGCAAGCACTCACCACTAAATTACATCCCAGACCTTCTTTTAGAGAGGGTTTTACTAATTTGCCCAGGCTGGCCTGGAACTCACTCTGTAACTTAGGCAAGCCTTGAATTTGTTACCCTCCTGCCCAGCCTCCTGAGTAGCTAGGATTCCAGGTCTGTACCAGTAGGTCTTGCTTTTTTTCTTTTTGATAGGGGCTTATAAGGGCACAATGACTTGCCTGGAGTCACCCAGCTTTTTCACAAGGATAGATAACTATGACCTCACAACCCTCTGACTTGTCATGTGTTTGCTTTTCCTGTCAGTGAGGCCCTGTGGACATCAGACTTATAGGACAGTAGTTCCCACTCTCCAGGACAGGAGAGTTAATGGAAGAACAGTGGCCACCTAACAACAACCCAGCAGCACTGTCATCAGAGGGGCACAGAAGCATAGGAGCCACATCTGCAGGAAGGACCAGGGACAGATGTATATCATCCAGAGTAGGTTCACTGGGGTGTGCTTCAGGGTGGACCACACTCTGGCAGGGTGAGGAGGCGTGGGATGACTGGAGGAAGCAGTAGGGCATAGCTCACTTTGTCTGAACAAAAGAAGATGGGTTGAAGCCAAGCATGGTGGTGACTCACACCTGTAGGCCCAGCACTTGACAGGCTGAGGCAGGGATGTTACGGGTTTGAGGCTAGCCTGGGCTATGGAATGAGACTCTACAAAACAAAAGAGCTAGTTTGCCTAGCGTAGCCCCCACCCTACTTGGTGACATAATTCAGTCCCCGAAAAGGCAGAGTGATCCTAAGAAGACATTAAGAGATGCCACAGCTCACGGTCTATGAATTAGAAAAAGGAAGAAGGAGGTTAGCATACTAGTACCTTACTGTAAAGAATTATGTAAATTTATTTTCATGCCAACTGAAGGTTTGCAAAATATGTTCTTTGTGGCACTGCCTATGCTAAGGAAGTATTAGAAACCACTGAAATATCCAGGATTAAGGAAATGGGTTCACAGATCCTGGTGCTTTAGCTACTTAGTATACTGCTCATCTAGTCTGCCTCATTCAGAAGTCGAAGATATACGCAAAGAAAGTGTGGTGTGAAGGCCGGCTGGGGACTAGGGTGATTGACTGATGTAGTTCTAAAGGGACATGAGACTTTCAGATGCAATGACTGGGTCCTGAGTAGGCACCAGTTTGAAGAAATCATGTGAAAGAAGGAACAAGGAAAGTGAGGAACAACTGAGAAACTTGTATTTGGAGTGGGTGTTAGTGGTTATTAAGGAGTTATTGGCTGGGCATGGTGGCACACGACTTTAATCCCACTGCCTGGGAGGCAGAGGCAGATGATCTATGGGAGAGTCAGGCCAACTTGATCTACCCAATGAGTTCCAGGCTAGCCAGAGCTACATATGAGGCCCTGCCCAACAGATAGAAGGATAGATAGATAGATAGATAGATAGATTGATTGATTGATTGATAGAGGATATATAGATGCTAGATAGAAGGATAGATAGATAATAGGTAAGATAGATAAAAGAAAAAATCAATTTCAAGTTATATGAAAGAAGTCCCTGGGTTGGAGAGATGGCTCAGTGGTTAAGAGCACTGACTGCTTTTCCAGAGGTCCTGAGTTCAAACCCCAGCAACCACATGGTGGCTCACAACCATCTGTAATGGGATCTGATGCCCTCTTCTATGTGTCTGAAGGCAGATGCAGTGTATTCATATATAATAAATAAATCTTAAAAAATAAAAAAGAAAGAAATCCCTTTGGGATACATATGGAAGTACTTACAACAAAAATGTCACGGTATCTACAATTTTGTTAAACTACTTCAGCAACAAAAAAGTAGATGAGATCATTAAGACCAAACGTTACCAGTTTTTATGGAGGAGGTAAGGTTATTATGCTATTTTTCGACTTTTCCAAGTTGTTGATAAAACCCAGAATAAAAGTTAAATTAAACAAGAAGGAAAAAGCAAATGCTTCTGAATAATTTCAGGAAGGGAGAAAATTACTTGTGATATAATGTTAGATGAAAAGGAAGCAGTAATCTAAATAGAGCTGTGGTCCTCACACTGTTTGAAAAATTAATAAGCAGAAGCCAGGAAAGACACAGGATGGATTTCACACACATTACAGTCGAGCTTCCATAACCGTGTAGAAATGATGCTACTACCTCAGTCACGCCCATGATTCAGCCTGAATCCCAGACATGCTCACCCAAAAGTCTGTCCCATTCGCTACTAAATCTGTAGACTTTCTCCGTGGACAATCCAACAGCAAATATTCTTGCTTCCCTATGTATCCCTAGCTGTCCCGGAACTATGTAGACCAGGCTGATCCTAAACACTCCGTAGTGTTTCATGCACTCTGAACTCAAGATGATCCCCCTGCCTTGGCCCCAAGAAAGCTGGGAGAACAGGTGTGAGGCAAAACACCCAGCCCAATACCTTGAGTTTTGAGAACCACACGGTCTTTATCGCTACTAAATGGTGCTGTTGCAGTAGGATCTAGAAATCACAAGTGATACATAACTAAGTAAGAGTGGCTATATGATCCAATAAAGCTTTATTGACCAAAATGAGTGTCAGGCCAGATTTGTTAGTAGCACTTCTAACTTGTAGCCTGGAGGGTAACATGAGCCCGGGATAGCTGAGTATGGCCAAGAAGAAACTGTTACCTTAAGTAATCATTATGAAGGGTTTTGTGTATTTGTGTGTGTGTGTGTGTGTGTGTGTGTGTGTGTGTGTGTGTGTGTGTGAGAGAGAAGAGAGAGAGAGAGAGAGAGAGAGAGAGAGAGAGAGAGAGAGAGAGAGAGATATTTGGGAGGGTAATTGACTGAAGGGTTTTTTGTTTTTTTTTTTTTTTTTTTTTTCTTTTTTTTTTTTTCTTTTTTTTTTTCAGAGCTGGGGACCGAACCCAGGGCCTTGCGTTTGCTAGGCAAGCGCCCTACCATTGAGCTAAATCCCCAACCCCTTTTTTTAGATTTATTATTTATTTGAACTCAGGACCTCTAGAAAAGCTCTTAACCACTGAGCCATCTCTGCAGCCCAAGGTTCATTGTTTGTTTGTTTGTATTTTGTTTATTTATTTTGTTTATTTATTTATTTTTCATGTATGTGAGTACACTGTAGCTGTCTTCAGACACACCAGAAGAGGGCATCAGATCCCATCACAGATGGTTGTGAGCCACCATGTTCTGCTGGGATTTGAACTTTCTGAAGAGCAGTTTGTTTGAGCCATCTCTCCAGCCCGTTTTGTTTTTCAAAACAGAGCTTCTCTGTGTAACAGCCCTGGCTGTTTTGAAACACTCTGTAGACCAGGCTGGCCTCCCAGAGATCTGCCTGCCTCTGTCTCCCAGATGCTGGGATTAAAGTCATGTACCAGCACCACCCAGCCAATTGCGCAGTTCTTAAACATGAATTTTGTAGATGACAACGTCATACAGAAATGTCAAAAATGTGGATACACCTATGTCTCCTTCCCTCCTACATGATGCTGATCTGCAAAGTACTCAAGACGAACACACAGAGAAAACCAGAGACCAGGAGTTGGGGTCAGGATGAAGAAGGAATCATGCTTAGTTGTAGTTCTCTCCTCCATACTTCTCAGTACTTGCCTGCATTCCCCTAACTCTTCGACATATACTGTCACTTTTATATATTAGCTTTAAATATGTGTATCAACTTCTTTTTCTGACCCTTTTACTCATTTCCCAGGTAATGAGTGTCCCACTACAC
Source organism: Rattus rattus (assembly GCF_011064425.1). Classification (NCBI taxonomy): domain Eukaryota; kingdom Metazoa; phylum Chordata; class Mammalia; order Rodentia; family Muridae; genus Rattus; species Rattus rattus. Next base: position 82,075,887 of record NC_046162.1, read on the forward strand.
ATTTGCATCCTTCTAAGTTGAGAGGACACTAAAGCTTTGCTGGGAGGGGTCTCCCCACTCCTGAGCAACCCTACCTTGTTTGCCCACAGGCTGTATACTCCATAGAGATGTTAGCCACATACGACTAAGTCAGCAGAGCCTCTGTTAGGGGCAACTCCCAGGGACGCCTTTCTTTATTGCATTCCTGGGCTGCTATTGGCATACAGTACAAAGAGATTCTCTCCCCTGAGCTTCAAACTGGTCTGACCAGGGATGGCTAGCACATGCCCACATGTGATAGCACATTTGCAGATACATGTAGTTACATATGTAGCTACAGTGTGCTTTTGAAGATTTATTTATTTATTACATATCTAGCGTTCTGCCAGCATGTATGCTTGCAGGACAGAAGAAGGTGCCAGATCTCATTACAGATGGTTGTGAGCCACCCTGTGGTTGCTGGGAATTGAACTCAGGACCTCTGGAAGAGCAGACAGTGCTCTCAACCTCTGAGCCATTTCTCCAGCCCTAGTGTTGTTGTTATTACTACTACTACTACTACTACTACTACTATTATATTTATTTTTAAAATTATCTTGACTATCCTCTTTCTTAAAACTAATGCCAACATGTTGTATTTATTGCTGTGTATTTTGCCCCTTTATCCTCTTACCCATGTCTCTTCGCACTTTTGTCACTCTGCTTATAAACTGTCCTTCCTTTTGATGGGAGATAATGATAAGAAACTTGGGATGTTGCTATCATCTTACTGAGTGCCAGCATTATTCTAAGCATCCTGCAGGTATTAACTCCTATGGTACTCAGGCTGGCTTGAGACTTTGACCCTTTTGTTTCAAACTGGTTTTAGCATCCATTAAAAAACAACTGCCCTGGGGTTGGGGATTTAGCTCAGTGGTAGAGCGCTTGCCTAGAAAGCGCAAGGCCCAGGGTTCGGTCCCCAGCTCCGAAAAAAAGAAAAAAACAAAACAAAACAAACAAACAAACAAACAAACAAACAAAAAACCAACTGCCCATGGACTGAAGGGATGGCTCAGTGGTTAAGATCACTGACTGCTCTTCCAGAGGTCCTGAGTTCAATCCCCAGCAACCACATGGTGGCTCACAACCATCTGTAATGCCCTCTTCTGGTGCATCTGAAGAGAGTGACAGGATACCCACATACATGAAATAAATAAATCTTTAAAAAAAAAACTGCCCTGCCACCACTCTCACCAACCCACCCCGCCCCAGCCACCTTTCCCCAAATCTTCAACAACTGCCATTCTAGTGTCTGTCTGGCCCTAGTGGGAGAGATGTGCCTAGTTCTGCAGTGACTCGATGTGCCAGGGTGGGTTGATACACAGGAGCGGCTGCTCCCCTTATCAGAGAAGAAAGGGGAGCAGGAGGGAGCTATAAGAGAAGGGACAGGGAGGGGGTTTGCGATCAGGTTGTAAAGTGAATAAATTAATGGGGAAATAAAGGCAAGGGCTACCATGCCTAGCTACTTTTATTTTTTAGTTATGTGTATATGTGTGTGAGAAACCGTAGGTGCCTATGGAATCCGGAAGAGGGGACTAAAGTCTTCATAGCTGTAGTTAAAAGTAGTTGCGAGCCACCCTACATGGGTGCTGGGAAGTGGCCTTCAGTCCTCTTCAAGAGCAGTGAGTACTCTTAACCACCGAGACAACTCTCCAGGACCCACTCCAACCCTCTTATAAAGATAGAGTTTCACTATGTAGCTCATGAGGGCCAAGGGCTCAATATTTAAATAGGGCAGGCTTTGAACGTATGACCCTCCTGCTTCAGCCTGCTGAGCACTGGGATCACAAGAGTAAACCACCCTGCCTAGCTCTAGAACTGTGTTCATCATTGTTCTTCAGAGCAACAGAACCAGCAGGATGGATGGATAGTTAGATGCAGTCATACATACATACATACATACATACATACATACATACATACATACAGATATACATATGCACACAATACATATACACATGTACATGAAAGATACATGCATATATACATACATGATACTACATGAACACGAAGGAAGATGGACAGATAGGTTGATGGACAGACAGACAGAGAATAGGAAAGGATTTAAAGGTACACTTACAATTAGGAAAGCTGGGGCAAAAGAGCCATGCACTGAAGACTTGGGGGGGCTGATAATGTCCCTCAGTCCAAGTGTGAATGCCCCTGAGGTAGAGAAGACAAGAGTGTAGCCCTCAGTCTGACGTCACAAGCCTGAGAGCTCATGGGAATGAGGGACATTGCAAGGAATGGAGCCCAAAGGTGGGGAAGCCTGGGATTCCGATGTCCAATGTAGCAAAAAGCAATCAATCAATCAATCAATCAATCGAATAAACAAAAGTCCATCCCACTCTCTGAGAAATCAGGATTGATTTTATATCTTGTAACCCTGCCAAAGGTTGTTCTTTCCACCCTGTGGGCTCAGACCCATATTCATGCATCCTAAACAATGCTTGACCTAAAGTATCTTTAGGTCAGTCAGATTGACACATACTCTTACACTGAGGGAAACAAAAGGCACTTCCTGTTCTGCTTTATTAAGCACCTTCTTCTTCCTCTCACCAACCAATGTGCATTTACTCTTTTCTCCAGTTCCTAGGGGCCCTGGATTCCATCCTGGCCTCTTCACTGCGGGGCCACGTGCGGTTTTCCCTGCCTAGCTTGCCCTCTGCTTCTGGCCAAGCTGTCAACTTGCCCTCCAGGCCTTTACTCACAAAACCATCTTGGTTTTGTTCTCGCACATGACTCCAGCTTTAAGGATGGGTTCTGAGGGATGGCTCTGGAACTTTCGGTAATACATCACTGTTCTTGTTCCCATCTTAGATGCTCCCTGCCTCCAGCCTGATGGAGCTCTCTGGAGTCCCTCACCTGCTACCGTGTACCTGCCTTTGCAAGACCCTTCTTGCGCCCACCGCTAACATGGACTCGCCACCTTCCTGCTGTATGTATAACTTGTATATATGACTTCTCGTTCCTTGCCATCCCTCGTCTTCTTCCTATCTGGGCGTCATCATTGTTGTCCCCTGGTCCACCTGTGGTGGTCTTCAGCCTCGGAGCAAGTGGCACACCTTTCGCTCCTCCTTCTCCCACAGCAACTAACACAGCGATTTCCCAGAGTGAGTGATAACCAGAATTGGGTAGAGTCAGGGCTATCCTTCCCTGAAGGCCTAGGACTAAACACAACAGCCAGTGCATTTCCACGTCAGGTAGAGGGTAGTCTCAGCTGCTCAGGGGATGGCAACTCCCTCCCGCCAACAACCTGAGGCATCTCGACACATCCTGAAGGTCCATCTTGCAACTGATCCTAGGATTCTGCATAGGCCCTGTGTCGGAGTGCCATGTGTCTGTCTAGTCTGTGAGGTCTCCTAAGAGTGAGTGGGGATCAGGTTCCAGCCCTGCTCCTTGTGTGATGCGCCGTCCCGTCTCCACGACTCTAAAGTGCTCCGCAGCCTGATGAACAAGCGCATGCCTGCACCTTTCATCAAGCCTCGTGCTCATCTTGACTATTTCTAAGCATTTAAAATCCACCTTTTTGAGCCCATGCTTTCTGATCAGTCTTTGTCCTAGGTGTGTACAGCGGGGCAGGGCCGGCAAGGCCAACACTCTGCTTGTGAATGGAAGTGAGAAGCGGCCAGTGAGGGAGGGAGCATGAATCAACACCATAGTTGCACAGCTCGAGAAAAAGAAGAAAAGGAGGAGGAGGAGGGGGAGGAGGAGGAGGAAGAGGAAGAAGAGGAAGAGGAAGAGGAAGAGGAAGAGGAAGAGGAGGAGGAATCAGGATATCGTGATAGGATATAATCTGAAGTGAGGTGGGAAATATTTTCGGTTTGGGGGTTAAACTTCTCTTCCCCTGGATTTTACAGACAGTTGCTGAAGACCGGAAATGCACTTCCTGTGTCAACGCACCTTGTAATTTCAGCGATCATCTCTTGAATATATCCCTTCTCTCGGATGATATTTTAATGTTGGCTTTTCTGAAAATAAAGCTGCCCTTTGGAAGAGTATTAAGGACATTTAAGGCTCATTTGTTCAATAAATACCTGCTGAGCCCCTGCCACGTTCTAGATCGTTCCAGGCAGCGGAAGTGCATCAGAATTCTCATTTTTGAGGAAAGACAGGATGGGTAGCACAGGAAAAGCTGATCGAGGTCACATAAGGCCCTCAAGTCACAGACAAGTGGGTTGTGTGCAGTGAGAAGCGACTGGGGCTACGGGCTAGGTATCCTGTGAGGTCCGCTCTGGCTACCATGATCAAGTCAGGTGATTCGGGGAAGTGAATCCATGCGTTACCTTTGTGAAACCCCAGCCTATGAAAGAAACCAGCACACAGAAGATACACAAGCTGCACTGGGAGCTGGAGCGAAGAGCTCAGGGGCAAAGTGATTAACTTGGATTCACAAGGTCCTGGGTTTACTCTTTAGTACCGCACCCAAAAGAAAACAGCAAGACATCGGCTCAGGGGTGGGGGACATTTAGGTTGGAGACTGGGCTGGATACATCCAGAAGCTGATGAGGGTCTCAGGTGCAGAGCAAGGACTCTGAGAGAATGTACCTGCCAGGGCCATTTGTTTTAATTCCTCCCAACTGGCTTCAGTCACTAGTTTGGTTAACGGAAGGTTTAACCATCTGCGCAGGTAATCCGCAAGCCTTTACCTACCTGCCTACCCACTCACCCCCACAAAGATGAACAGGAAGAAAGAAGCCAAGCCCGGAGCTGGCATGGCTGGCTTCCCCACAATCATTTCTCTGTATCATGCATACACTATACATGGATAACTAATCAACCAGACACAAGCCCGCTGACAAAAGAACAGGGCGTGTTGGCCCTGGAACGTGAGCAGGGTAAAGAGTAATATTAACAAAATGGGAGCAAACACTAGGGATGTGAAGACAAGACATGTGCCCTGGGGAGACTCATGGGAGAGGAAACGGCCCATGAACAAGGTAGAGGGTGAAGAGGAAGGAGGTCACCATACCAGCACCACAGAGATGACACCCTCTTTCCTTTTCTGGCCCTTCTGTGTGACTATAAGGAATGTCACCAGGATCAGAGCTACTGGCCACCGAAACTCTACTCTGCCTGCTTCCCTCTTTTGCACAGGTCACCCACGGTTTTCCACTATTCTCGAGCGGTCATAAAGCTGCGAAGCTTATCACTGATATTGAAGTGGGGGTCCAACAGAATTGTTAGTGGTTTGACCTTTGATACTGGGTAGCAGTTTTCTGGGTGTGTAATAGGAGCCTAATAAATGCGTTCTTCCAGCACTTGGGAGGCAGAGACAGGTGGATCTTTGAGTCTGAGGACTAGCCTGCTCTACAAAGCAAGTTCCTGGAGAGCCAGGGTTGCACAGAGAAACCGTCTTGAAAAAAAAATCAATCAAAAATCTTTTAAAATAGGGGTGAGGGGTAGAGAGATGGCTCAGCGGTTAAGAGCACTGACTGCTCTTCCAGAGGTCCTGAGTTCAATTCCCAGCAACCACACGGTGGCTCACAACCATCTGTAAAGAGATCTGATGGCTTCTTCTGGTGTGTCTGAAGACAGCAACAGTGTACTCACATACATAAAATAAAAATCTTAAAAAAAAAATAAGAAAAAGAAAAATCAATCATCAACACTTCCACAAACTTTCCAAATGAAATCGATTTCTGCTTTCTTAGTTTTCTGAAGGGTTTTGTTTTGTTTGTGGTGCTGTGGATTGAACCCAGGGCCTGTGAATGCCAAGTAAATGCTCAACCACTGAGCTACACCCTAAGCCTTGAGCACAGGCTCCTCCTGCCTTAGCTATCAGAATGTCAGGATTACATGCAGTACCCGCCTAGTGTTATCTTTATAAACCATCTTGACCACTGTGGCTGCAATTTCCAACCTCTATGTGCTGGCCAATTTTATGCTAACTTGACACAAGCTAGAGTATTTTGAGAGAAGGGAATCCCAGTTAAGACAATGCCTCCATAAGATTGGGGTGTATGTAAACCAGTAGAGCATTTGCTTGATTAGTGATTGATAGGGGAAGGCTCAGCCCATTGTGGGTGGTGTCATCCCTAGACTGGTGGTCCCGGGGTCTATAAGAAAGCAGGTTGAGTAAGCCATGGGGAGCGAACCAGTAAGCATCATTTCCCCATAGCTTCTGCATTAGCTCCTGCCTCCAGGTTCCTGCCCAGCTTGAGTTCCTGTCCTGATCCTGATCTCCTTCAGTGATGGACTGTCACCTCTAAGTGTAAGCTTTTCCTCCCCAGTTGCTTTGGTTATTGTGTTCTGTCAAAGCAAGTCACCCCAACTAGGACACTCTCCCTCCAGGGAATGGACTAACAGTGTTTCACCCTTCTCCTCAATGACGTCATTTTTCTTTTTAAAGGTTTATTTTATATTTCGTGTGTATGTGTCTGAGTGTAGTATGCATGTGCCTCGTGTGTGTGCAGATGTCTGTGGGGTCCAGAAGAAGACATCAGAGCCCTTGAACTGGAATTGTGAGTGCCTGATGTGGATGCTGGGAGCTGAACCCAGGTCCTCTGTAAAAGCAGCAAATATTCTTAATGCTGAGTTGTGGTTCCAGTCGTGGCACACACACACACACCACACACACACACACACACACACACACACACACACACACACACACACACTGCCCCCAACTTCCTGATAACATCTAACACAGGTAGCTGCTTCTATTGTCTTTTGTAATCTTGAATTTTCTTGGTTCTAATCTTTCTCGACCTTTGCTTTCTCTCTCTCTCTCTCTCTCTCTCTCTCTCTCTCTCTCTCTCTCTCTCTCTCTCTCTCTGTGTGGTGTTTGCCGTATGCATATATATATGGAGGGGCATAGGAGGACGTCAGGTGTCCTGCCCTGTTCCTCTCCACTTAATCCCATGAGCTTACTCCATTGAGCTTGGAGCTAGGCTGACAGCCAAGCAACTCAAAAATATCCTCCCATTTTCACTCCCCAGCCGGTGCATGTAATCACAACAACTTCTTACATGGATGCTGGGGATTCGAACTAAGGCTCTCATGCTTGTGCAACAAAGCACTGAGCAGTCTTCCCAGCCTCCGGCTCTAATGTTTTCTTGTTCCTGGGTTAGCAAATGCCTATGCCAGGAGAGCTCTGGTTTTCTCCATCACTCTTTCACTCTTTTAAGAAATTAATTGCATCAAAGTTCAAATCAGCCCACATGCCCATCCTTGTCTGTCACACTGGATGCAAAGTACCTGCTTGTGGGCTTGTGTGTCCTGATTAGACTTAAGGCTCCTCCATGACAAATGCAAATGACATGACTTGTCTTCATGTCCCCTCTGCCTGGTACCCAGCTGGACCCCTCCCTAGATGACCGGCACACACTGCCTCAAATGAGCAGACAATTCTCCAAATGATCTTGAAGGTAGATTCGGTAATTATTGTCCCTTTATATGGATAGGGAACTCCCCCTCCCCCAGAGCTCAAAAATACCAGAAACATGATTCCGGGTCCTGGTTCCTGAGGCACCATGGATTTGACGCAGAGCCATTCTGATATTGCCCATTGTGAAAGGATTGCGAAGCTTACCGTGGCATTGTCTAAAGACCAAAGTCCAATCCTTCTCACGATTGTCTGGAGAGGCTTAAATTTGCCAGCGCCTCTTAAAACACAGTCTGCAGGACTGAGCATAAAACGGTGTGGCTTGACCTGCCGGCTCGCACTGGAATTACTGCCTCACTCAGCTATACTATTAATACAGCTGGAGATAGCATTCGGGTTCTCCACAGCCTTCTTGTGCTGTGGGCTCACATCAAGCCTATGATGGGGCAACCCCCACACACCTCACACCACACACACACAAACATACACACACACACTCACACACACACAGCCCTTCCTAATGAATGCCTTCTGTCAGGCCAGGCCTCCCATCAGCCACTTGGGCAATTGATTTTCCTCCCCCTAATGGTTACAATTATCTGTGACCCAGAGTAGTAGACACAAAACCAGGTCCTGCCTTCCTTTCTCATGTGGTGTTAGCTGAGCAGATGATGGGGACCCTGAGAGCCTGCTTAGAACCCAGAAATGGGGCCAGTCTCTGTTGAGAGGACCTCCAGCATCACCCCACCCACCCAAGTAAGAGGATGGTGACAAAATTAGTGTTTTGGCTCACTTCGAATTCATGTCACCTCCATTGCTACCTGTCTTCTATGATGGTATTGTTCTAATTCTAGTGTGGATTCACGAAGCCTCTGGCTCCTCCATAGACACAGCACATTTTTGTTATGTCCTCTCCGAACAGCATTGTTTTTAGCTTGAGTGTCTTATCCAGCAAGCAATTTGCACTGCAGTCTACCTTTGTTCTCATTACACCTAATGCTTCTCTCTCGCTCCTTTCTTCCCCTCTGTCCTTCTGTAAGTGTCACGCAACACCATGTTTGCCTAAGCAGATTCGATTCCAACTTATCTGTGTTCCCTTCCTTTTAGGTTTGTGTTTTTGTTGTTGTTTGTTTTTTTAAGCTGATTGGGAATAATTGCAGAAATTGTGGCATGGGCTATTGTGGTGGGTCTTGGGATCAGCTATTGGGAACCCCTAAATTGGGAAGATTTTGATGTCAGAATTTGGTAGCAGGAACTTGAACTCTGGAATGAGAGTCTGGAAAGGGAGGAGACAAGTGTCTTTTCCCCCCACTGCTCAACCCGATGAGGGAACCTACAGTAAGAGGCGCTTCCTCTGATCACCAGAAGAGGGCGCTCTCACCCACAGTCCTCCAAAGTGCGCGTTCCATCTATAAAGTGGCAATCTCTCACAAAAGTCTGCATCGATTTCCTTGGACTGGTCTTCCGGAGATACAAACACATGGTGGAGTGACACTGTTGCCATGCTTGTGTACCGCTGCTGTGGCCACCCCCTGTATTGTGTAAAGGGGAACAAAAGTTTTTAAAAACTAATGTGTAGTTGGGGGGTCTGTGAGCCTGTTGCGTGGTGGATGGGCAAAGTGCGGGTGCTCAGAATGACTAGAGAATGTGGAACGGTTCCAAGGGACAGTATAGAGTATGGGAGAAAGGGCTGGGGGAAGGGAGACCCTGTCTAGCTGTGAGATTTAGGTTTGTTTGGCAGGGGCCAGCCTTGGCAGAGATGGGGGAAGCACCAAGGCCAGTGGAGAGGCGTAAGTGAAGGTAGCTGGTGGCTCCCTGTCAACCGTTTCCAGGTGGAGTTGAAAGGCAAAGCTATTTTCTTCTGGGAGCCGGACCCCTTTCATCAAGACTAAGTTGGTGGCTGATTAAAAAAGAAGAAATGGAAGTCTGAGAGGGGCCAGAGGAGAAAATGGTTTCCAGGTGGAAAGTACTGGACAGACGGTGAGCTTGTGCAGTTCCTCTGTGAAGGCTCAAGCCCAGCCTCGGTCCCCCTCCCTGACAACGCTGGGCGACAGCCAGGCCTAGGCAGCACAGGGCTTCCTAACTGCAGAGAACGAAGATGTTTAATAAAATATTTACCTCCGTGTATAAGAATAGCGATGACAGAAAGGCAGGGAGCAGTTAAACAGTTTAACGGTCACAGGAGAGCAGCCCTGGGGTATTCTTTTCTTTTTTTATAAGAACAAAAACTTCCTCTTTAAGTCTTATACCTACCATGCCCTGGAAGCCAGTCTCCTGCCAAAGTTGAGGGGGGGCCAAAGCTAAACTCCCAGGCCACCTCTTAAAACTCTTAAAGGTGATTGTTTTCTGAGGCCTGTCCCATTGCCTATGAAGGTCATTCCTCTCCTGTGGTCATTCCATAAATCCTCCTGCTTCGTGAGTAGTCTAGCTTGCACACCTTGGCTGCATGCGGTCATTTTGAGCCCGAGGTGAGGATGGAGAGTCGTAAGAGGCGAAAAGGAATACAACTCTTTAACCAGAACACCTGACTTCCAACTCCGCCCATCGCGAACATGGAAAAGAAAAGGAAAAAATAGAAAAAAGAAAACCTTTGGCTAAATATATGTTAGGAGTTCTTTTTTACCCTCCATAAAAGCTTTTTGTTTTCTCTTCCCCAGTTAGAAAAAACAAAACATGTTGTCTCTCATTGAAGTTAAAATAGGCTTTTGCATATCTAAACATATTAGACAATGTTAGAAAAAAAATAATTATGACTAAAGGTGCCAAATCAGTAAGGGGGCTTTGAAAAAGATTAATTTTGCTGTATCTCACATCCATCTTTTTGAAGTATTTTCTTTCCAGTTATTCCCTACCGCCAGTGTGTTTCCCTTATTACACAGTGTCAGAGCAAGGTCCAACTGAGGATCTCTATATACACGCTCACTGCCTGCTAGAGGAACACAGACTATCCCTGAATTCAAGAGTGGCCTCAGTAGTCATGGTTCCCGAGGAAAGAAAGTATTTATTTACTTAAGGAAAATACAAAGGGCCCATTACTTTTCGACAGGGAATTTATACTTGGTGAAATTTTCATGAATAAAAATGCATTTCACTAAATGGTTTCTAGTAAAAATACAACTCACTTTTATTTTGGGTGCAAAGCCTGGCATGTCTGTTTTGAAAAGTAAGGCTTGTGAGACTCCGGGAGGCAGATAAATGAACAGACTCTTTAATAAGCCAGGCGCCCAGCGTGGCAGAGAAATGCAATACCAGAAAGTAAACAGAGCATTGTGGGAAAAAGAGCAAGTTGAAATTCATCTTGCTCTTCCAATTTGAAAACACGCTCGCGGTTGTTAGCAACTGAGTCAAGACATTTAAATCACATATATACTTTTCTATCTTGACAGTGACCTTTTCTAAGTATGCAGTAGGGATGAGAAGATGAACCAAGCCATGCTCCTGAAAGAGCATTTCAGTTAATTGAACGTGAAATGTGTTGCAATCTGACGACATTAATAATACGCAATTGCTTTTCTGTAGCTAATCTGTAGTTCATTTGCTCAGGGTCCAGCTAAAGCATTCTACAAATGTTAGCATATGAATCCTGTGGCAAACCTATATCGTAAGCAGCTACAGGAAGCGCATCTTGGAGGGTCTTTGTATTAGTTATCTGGGCTGTGTAACAAATCATCCCCACCCTTACTAGTTACTCAGTAAACACTGGAGGCTGCAGAGATGGCTCAGTGGTTAGGAGCACTGGCTGCTCTTGCAAAGGATTGGGGTTTGGTTCCCAGGACTGACCTGGCAGATCACAATATGTATAACTCCAGTTCTAGGGCCCCAATACCCGCTTCTGACTCTGAGTTCCAGTCACGCACATGGTACATGTATACACATGCAGGCAAAACACGCCGCATACCCATAAACGCGATAACTTGAACTCTGTGTTTTGAATTTTTAGGGGTGTAAAAACTGGGTAGATTTAAAGGAAGCCGCATGCCAGCTTGGTAAAATGCTTGCCTAGCATGCACAAAATCCTGGGTCTTGTCCCCAGCATTCTGTACTCTGGGCATGGTGGTACACATCTGTAATCCCAGTACAGATGAATGGCTGGCTGGCTCTGGATTAAGAACATTTCCTGCTCTTGTAGAGGACCCCAATTAGTTCCCAGAACCCAAGCAGGGTTGAGTACAAACCCTTCTGGCCTCACCTAGCATGTGTACAACCATGCCTACACATACTCACAGATACATTAAAGAAAAAAACTTTAAAAAAATACACAAAGTGGGGGTGGAGAGATAGCTCAGTGGTTAAGAACACTGACCGCTCCTCCAGAGGTCCTGAGTTCAAATCCCAGCAACCACATGGTGGTTCACAACCATCTGTAATGGGATCCGATGCCCTCTTCTGGTGTGTCTGAAGACAGCGACAGTGTATTCATGTATATATAATAAACAAATACATCTTTTTTTACACAAAGCAAAAAGTAAGAGGAAGAAAGACACAGAAAAGTGCATAGCTACAGTGAGGAGATTTTAACACTTCCTTTTGCTGCCTCTGGCAACATACGTTTAAAATAGAGACAGCAAACTTTGAGAGATTTATGAGAAATTAGCAAGTATGGGTACATAAAATATTTAAAGCTTTAAAGCTATTTATTTTGTATATTTGTTTCATGTATGTTTGCACGCGGGGGAGCATCACAGTACACGTGTCGAGCTCAGAAGACAACTTTCAGGAGTCTTTTCCCCTCTGTTTGGGCCCTGGAGATTGAACTTGGGTCCTCAGGCTTGGCAGCAAGGCCTTTACTTACTGAGCCCTCTTGCCAGACTTCAATCAGAGAGAAAATTTAATGCACCCCTTTAAAAGGTGACGTATCAAGTAAACAAAATACTAGCAAGGTAATAGCAAATCTTAATGCATGTAGCAAGTTTGATCTGATCAGAACCATCTAGAAAATTACTTAACAATAAGTGACATGCATTCTTTCCAAAAAGTATACAAAATATTTATAAAATATTGATCATGTACCAAAGCAAGCTTAAGTAAGTCACAAAGTTTCTGATGCCTGTAGAGACTGTCCTTTTTAAAAATTCTATTCCAGTCTGGTTAAACATTAATAACAAGTTTCAAATACTTTTCATTTTTAGAAATTCTAATTTTCATTAACCAGATAATTATTTAAAAGCCTATGGATCACTGGACAGTGGTGGTACACACCCTTACTCCCAGCACTTGGGAGGCAGAGGCAGAGGCAGAGGCAGAGGCAGGAGGCAGGGGCAGGGGCAGGAGGGGGCAGGGGCAGGGGCAGGGGCAGGGCAGGGGCAGGGGCAGGGGCAGGGGCAGGGGCAGGGGCAGGGGCAGGGGCAGGGGCAGGGGCAGGGGCAGGGGGCAGAGGCAGAGGCAGAGGCAGAGGCAGAGGCAGAGGCAGAGGCAGAGGCAGAGGCAGAGGCAGAGGCAGAGGCAGAGGACTTAAGAGGTAGAGGTAGAGGCAGAAACCCAAACCTAACCAAATCAGATCAAAATAAGACGGAAAAACCCATCAAGAAACTAAGAAAGGTCCATCAGGGCTGGGAATGTAGCACGGTGGTAGAGAATTTGCCAAGTATGCATGAGGCTTTGTGTTCAATTCTGGGGGGTGGGGAGGGCGGGAGGAAGTAACAGGATACAGTGCAGAGCTAAAAGAACCTGATAATGGTCATTAGTTACCACATACAATCTTAGCACCTGGGAGGCCAGCCTAGCAAGACATTTAAAAACAAAGATGCCCTGCAACGTAATATTCTTATTCTTACACAGTACGGAATTAAGGTAAAGAAGAACAAAAAAGAGGGTTGGGGATTTAGCTCAGTGGTAGAGCGCTTGCCTAGCAAACTCAAGGCCCTGGGTTGGTCCCCAGCTCCGGAAAAAAAAAAAAAAAAAAAAAAAAAAACAAAAAAACAAAAGAACAAAAAGGAAAAAAAAAAGTGTGACAAAAACCAAACCAAAACATGATTTAAAAAAAAAAAAAACTTGTAGAATGTAAACTCCAGTTTCTAAACCTCAGATGGGCTGGAGAGAGGGCAGCAAATACTGCTCTTATAGAGGAGCCTGGGCTTGGTTCTTAGCACGCACAAGGCAGTTTTCAACTATTTATAATATACAGTTTAAACAAACAAAACAACATAACAGCTTAGTCCCACCCCTACACACACACACACACACACACACACACACACACACACACACACACACACACACAGACCTTGCAAGAGCATACACAGGCCCTAGGTTTGATCCCCCAGCTCTACCTATAAAACAAAGACCAATCCCCGCCTCCCCAGCCCTCCCCACAAAACAACACAGACTTCTGGCCCACTTCATCCATATAAGGGAAGCTCTGTATAAAATACTATCTATTTGGACCGAAGCAGATGGGCGTTATAGACAGGCACGACTGAGTTTAAATATCTTACAAGAGAACTGTCAACTGCATTTTCTTGGCATATTTGAAAACCTAGACAGCAGCGGGAGGGTGTGGTGGTGCACACCTTTGCTCCCAGCACTGGGGTGGTGGTGGTGGTGATGGTGGTGGTGGTGGTGATGGTGGTGGTGAGGCAGAGGTAAGAGGATCTCTGAGTTTGAGGCCAGCTTGTTCTACAGAGCGAGTCCCAGGACAGTCATCACGGCTGTACAGAGAAACCCTGTCTCAAAAAACCAAAACCAAGCAACCAATCAAACAAACAAAAGCCAAGCCAAATCAACCAACCAAACAAACAAAGAAACAAGGAAGATGGGATGAATGATTTCCTTGAGAAATATAGAAATAGATCACCATAAGGAATTTGCAATTATGAGGAAATGAAGTCCGTACTTAAAAATCAACCTACGAAACGACTATCCCAGACCATTAGATTACCAGGACATTCTAGAAAACATTTAAGAACAAATAAACATCACATATTGTTGTCTGTGGGAGACAGGGTCTTATTATGTATTCTTGTCTGCCTGGGGGCTTAACTCTGCACACAAGGCTAACCCTGAACTCACCATCGCTGGTGTGCGTCATCAGGCCAGGCCTAATCCCAACCTTTAACACACTGTTCCAGAAAGTGGGGGGAGGGTGTGTGTGCAAGCAATACTTACTATGTTAGGAGGCCAGTATAGAGAAGAAAGCGTTAAGGGGAAATTGCAGCCTGTTTGACTTCTGAACATGAGACCACACAAACACAGGTCCTAGGGTGAAACTGGACAACAGCACTCACCCATTCATCAATCTGTCCCCCACCAAAATTATTTACTGTCAGCCGCGAACTAGCAGGCACTGTACTGGTACAAGGAGAGCAAAAATGGATGGGCGCTCGAGGCCTGGCAGTGATGGATAATAAAATAAACGATCACGTGAGGTAAGGTACACGGAGGACCTTCCGGTGGGGTTAAGTATCTATCAAGAGACAACTGACCTGGTTAGGGAAGTGTGTGAAAGCTCTCCAGGCATATAAACGGACTGAGAGTCCTGGTGGGCAGCTGTGGGAGGCTGTCCCAGGGCCTCACGTGCAACAGGTCTGATATACCGACCCGAGCAGGAGAGACGGCTTTGATGGTACGCTGGGTATGAATTCTTGCTGATGAAGCCTGACCCTGACAATCTAAATTCAGCCTCTGCAACCTAGGAGAAAGAAGAGAACAGACTCCCGAAGGTTGTTCTATGCTCACACATGTACATCCATACCGTGGAAATAAAACTTTTACAATTTAAATAATAATCATAAGAAATAATAGGAAGAAGGACGGATTTGAGCGAATTCTACAAGGTGAATTCTGCAGACCCCTGAGTGAGCTGTACACGGGTAAAGAAAGGCAGAGTTCAACCATTTTGCCTCCAGGCTGGCTGAGGAAATTCATTGATGAAGATTCCAAAAGGAGGTTCAAATGTGGGGGAGCCACGGTATATCCGTGGCTTTGGCCGAGTTGCGTCTGGAATACGTTTAGGAGAGGTGAGTGGACATGTATTGAGAAAAGGATAACGGTGCAGAGCCTGGGACTCCGGCAAGGTCAGGGCCGGAGATTTGAAGCAGCATCAGAACGTAGGTGGTATTTAAACCCATCCTGCTAGGAAGGCCATCCAGAGAGGGTGTAGCAGGAGGAGAGGGTCAGGCTGAGGAAGCATACCAATATTTAAAGGAAAAGTAGAGACGCAGGGAGGACCTGGAGATAGAAAAGGAAAGGTGGCCAGGGACCAGAGAACCCAGGAGAGTGTGGGCGAGGGCAGAATGGGGTGGGGTTGAGCCCTCAAGGCAGTGAGTTATATCACCCCGTCACTGGTACCTGGAAAAGAAACACTGAATCATCAACTCTTACTAATATCCCAGCGCAGAGGGGCAGTAGGAGGGAGGGTTTTTGTGTCTGTTTTGGACAATAAAACTGTCCCCCATGTTTATCTTGATGTTCCTCATACAATCTGTACTGTTGTCAAAACTCAGAATCATAGAGCAGGGGAAGAAGGCCTGTAGCCAAAATGTTGCTATCTGGGGTGAGGTGAGGACGGTAAGATGGGACCACAAGCAAAAAAAAAACCTGCTGGAGGCTGGGCCTGTGGCTTGGTGGGTAGAAGCTTCTTTCGAGCAAGCACGGAGCCTTGGGTTTGATCTCTTGCACTGCAAACCTGGCATGGTGGGACTCAGCTATAATGGCAACAGCAGAGGCAGGAATATCAGAAGCTCAAGGCCATCTCTGATTATGGAGTTTGCCATCAGCCTGGGCCTCATGAGACACCACCTCGACAGAACAACACAAACTGTGATGGGAAAATAAAACTTGGTGGTGGGGGTGGGGGTGTGGCCAGTTGGCAGGGCGATCTCCCCAGTTCAAGGCCTGCCTGGGTTCTTGCATTGCAAGACTCCAACTCCAACAACACTAATCTAAGTAAAAAACAATACAGTGTTGTGGCCACCTCCTTTAGTCCTTCTCAGTCTCTGGCTTGGCCACTGCAGAGCTAAGGGCCCCACCCCCATCAGGTCTTCCCTCAGCTCACCACTTAAGAGTTTGTTCAAGTCTACATCAGGACGGTAGCCACCCACTTCTTCCTAGAGTGGGACAGTGTGGATATGCACGCTACAGAGCCAAAGGGCACCGGACCATGGACAGTCCGCTTAGGGATTAACTGGTTGGGGTTGGGAAGACAGCCTGACAGCCTGGCACCTTTGGGATTCCCATTTTCAAGGAAGGAGCTGGGTAAAGAAAGGCCTTTCTAGCTCTGATGGTCTGTGGTTCTGTTGTGAAAATCCAAAATATAATCCAATTAGCTGTGTTGCCTGTATTTTGTGATTGTGAATAATCACAAAAACCAATTACCATCATAGCACGCAGCTCTTTAACACATGGGACCCCAGATGATTCAAAAATCAGTTTGTTTGGAGTGTTGGGAAACAGCAGGGTTTGTGGTTTGAAGTCTTATGAAGTACCTTCTAAAAATTATATTCAGAAACAATTCATAATAAACACAGTCCATGTAAGTTCCCAGTTTTAAAAAGGGACTTTGACATTGTTACATTGTTCGCAACAAATGCTTCTGCCCATCAATGCTGTCAGAGAGGCATTATCCCAATTTAGGGGACAGAGAGATTGACAGTCTGATCACTCAAAGCTTTGGCTGTGTTGCGATTTTCCAAATGTCCCCAAACCCACATTGGACACGGCACAGTTTTGGTGTTGAGTGAATTCCATTGTCTCCTAATTCTATGAAAATTAATGGGAAAGTGTTAATTGGGCATCAATGCACGCCTAACATTAATCCGGGTATTTGATGAACCACAACTTTATGTTGCCCCTCATGCCATATTAATTTGGTTTATTGTAATAATTTAAAACAATCAGGATAATTGTATCCGTACTGTTTTAAATACTCCATAAATTGAATACAGCCTGAATCTGGCCATCCTAGAATATGAAGTGTGTGATTCCTCTGGGAAGCTACAGACACCAATCTTTTGAAGTTTACACTTCCAGGGGCGGAAGGGAGCTTTTACTAAATATCTATTGTGTACCAGAATCTGTGAGGTATCTAGTGGTTCCAAAACTGGGGGTAAGGTGCTTTGTTATCTCAAAGACAGGTCTTGGGAGGGCCATTTCACTCTTGGTACTTTTACTCTCTACAGAGGAAGCCCTAGTAACTTAAAAACATAATAAATAAATTAGATAACGGATGAATATGGGGGGCGGTTTCTGAAATAACCACCTAGACTAGCCACCCTCGGGATGGTCCTAAACTGCTACTCATTCTCCATGAACCTTTGCTTTGAACCCCAATCATTTGACCTTGACCCCTAAAAGCCCACTTTATTATGTTTTCAAATTGCGCTCTGAGTAACGCTCAAACCCTGTCTGGGTGCTTCCTCGCCCCCTTCTATCTATCGCGTCAGTTTCTCAAAGTTCCGAAATAACCTTCGCGGGCACGGCTCCGTACCTCTGCCGAGGAAGGGCGGGGAGCCGTGCAGGACGTGCCGGTGTGGAGCGGGAGCCAGAGAACTTGAAGCGCGAAAGGAAAAAAAAAAAACTTGTGGCTGGTGTTTGTGCAGGAGGGTCTCCTCCATCCGCGAGCCCCCAGATCCCGAGGGTCTCGAGGACTGCCCTGGGAGCGCAGGGTGTGGGTGTGCTCCCGGCGTCCTTGACCTAAATTTCCGCGCTGTGGCTGGAAACCGGGGCATAGAGGCAGGGCGGGTGGCGGGTGCCACCTCCGAACCGGGCGCAGGGGCCCGCGAACTTGAATGGGTAGTGCGAACTAGGGGGGTCCGGGGGCACTGCCGCCTCCCGGCCCCGCGAACTGCCCGGGCCGAGCTCCCCGCGCCTCCCCCTCCCCCACACCCAGCCCATGTGATCTGAGCTGACTCGGGGTGCGCTTCCCGGCTCCCCGCCCGGCTGGCGTGGGCCCCCCTCGAGTCGCGGGGCTCGCGCGCCGCCCCTGGTGGGTCCCGCTGCCGCGGGGGGCCGAGTGTGTGCGCGCGCGGACAGGCGGGGGACCGAACGGGGTGCGTGACGTCACCGCATTGGTTACACGACGTTCTAGAACTCCGCCCCACGTGCGCGGGGAGGAGGGGGAGGAGGAGGAGGAGATGGGGGTGGGGAGGAGGAGGGGGAGAGGTGGGGATGGGCCGGGGGGGCGGGGACGGGGGGTGTGCGAGGCGGCGGGGCTGAGCTGAGCCGAGCCCACGTGTGACGGGCTCTCGCCGCTGGCCCGGCTCGGCGCTCGCGGAGCTTCGCAGCCGCCGGGCGGGGGGAGGAGGCGGGGGAGGAGGGACGGAGATCTGGGGCTCGGAGCCGGCCGCCGCTGCGCTCCGCTTCGCTGTGGGGCTCGGTGTGTCGGGGGTGGGGGGGCGGGGGGGCTCCGCTATGGAGGCAAATGGGAGCCCAGGCACCTCGGGCAGCGCCAACGACTCCCAGCACGACCCCGGGTAAGTTTCCAGCCGCTGCCCACCGCGCCGCCGCGGGCTCGCTCGGGGCTGTGCGGGCGACGGTGCGGAGCGGGGCATCCGCGCGCCCCCCGCGCCCCCGCGCGCACCCCTGGGGCACTCGCGCACCTTGGGGTGGCGTGGGGCCGCCACCTTCTCCCCCAGCCCACCTCCAGGCTCGCGCTCGCCCGCTCCCCCCCAGCTTTCCTTTTAGCTTTTGTAAGTTACACGTCAAAATGGCCGATCTGACATCGGTGCTCACTTCAGTTATGTTTTCTCCCTCTAGTAAAATGTTTATCGGTGGACTGAGCTGGCAGACCTCACCAGGTAAGGGAGGGAGGGGGGGACGCCTGGGTCCCCCCCTTCTTGGCTTCTTTATTGCTCTTTGTTATCCCAGTGTAAGAGCCCCCCCTCCCCGCCATTGGCTCCCCACTTCTCCTGTGCAAGGTTATTTTTTTAAATAGCAAATCCTTTCCGAGCCCTCTACGCGACCTCTGTTGCTGAATTTCCCCCGCGTGTGCAAAAATATTGCAAAAACAAAACAGAATAACAACAGAAAACTACTTTTGCTTTTTGTCCTTGATCAGAAAATTGCATTGCTTTTTACCCCCCTCTCCACACCTTCTCCCACCCCCCCATCTCTCTCTTTCTCTCTCTACAGATAGCCTTAGAGACTATTTTAGCAAATTTGGAGAAATTAGAGAATGTATGGTCATGAGAGATCCCACAACGAAACGCTCCAGGTAACGCATTCCCTTCTTGATTTTGCCTTTATTTTAGAACAAAGTTTTAGTTTTATTTTTGGAGGTGTCTTCGGAAGTAGCTAAGCGGATTTAGAATGGGGCTCAGGCGCGTGGCTGGGCTGGAACGTCGCTCCCCCCTCCCATAACCCCAAAGGTTATTGTTAATTAGGGCCGAACTCTGGTTTCAGAGACGCCCATCTCTCCCGCTTGAAGTAATTTTCCTGTCGCTTCTTGTTCTCCTGTTTAAAATGACATTCAGTTCATCCACTTTTCACATAGTTTTTTTTTTTTAATTTAAAAATTTGAATGTATGCCTTCTTCATACTCCCAAACTCTGAAGTCCCCTCTTTGGGAGATGAATGAATATTTTCGTGCCCGTTTTCCTTTGGAATAAAACAAAGCCTTAAGTAAGGGAAGAGGAGGCGAGGAAACTGAGGCGGCCAGAGAGGAGGCACCAGCGTGTTCCAAGTTACCTCCAGCCGCCCTGCCCCCTCGTCCCGCTTCCCCCCACTAACCTTGGTATTTTTTCCTCACAAGGCAGAGGGCTGTGGGCTAGAGGAGAATAGAGGGAGCTGGTGGGGATGGGGGTGCGTGGGGGCAACATTCGCACCCCGGTCTACATATAGGGTCTCCTTGTTGGCGTTCAGCGGTGTCACATTTTGTTTGTTTTTCTCCCTCTTTGTCTCCTTCCAGAGGCTTCGGTTTCGTCACCTTCGCAGACCCAGCAAGTGTAGATAAAGTGTTAGGTCAGCCCCACCATGAGTTAGATTCCAAGACGGTAGGTTGCTTTTTTTTTTTTTTTTTTTTTTTAAATAATAGTTGTTGTTGTTTGCCCCCTTTCAATACCGGTCTGGGCATTGACAGCCCTGTTTAAAGGGACAGCGCCTTCTTTTGCTTCTGTGCTAGAACTGGGTACTTTTAAACAGCTAGCGAGTTGGCTCAGAAGTTTGCTGCGGTGGCTGGTTTTGGGGGTTTCCTTTTTACTGTCGGTCCCACTGCAGCTTCAGAGGCTGCCAAGGCAAGGCTGTGGGGAGCGGGGGTCGGCTCCCTGAGAGGCTAGCCTCCCGCCAAGGGACCTTGCAAAGAAACTCCACCGCAGAGCAAATGGAACTTTCTTTGTCAGGCGAGCACAGCCTGTGGCATTGGGATTGGCTTGTAGAAGGAAGGCACAGCCTGCTTCCTGGTGGAGGGGGCAGGGGTGGGGCCAATGGGAGGGGGCGCTCATCTTAGGTCCAGGCAACAGGTTTCACTGGGACTCCTAGTGATTTGAGATGGGGTTTGAGAAAGGAAGGGAGGTACAGGCCAGAGGCAGTTCGGCATCCAGTGGGTTTACTCCAGATGGCATCAGATTGAAAGCTGATAAACCTTGGGTTTCACAGCGAATCTCCCCAACCCCCTTCTCAGGTCTTTCATTTGTGTGGATACTTTTATAGTGTTAGGAGTTTTTAAAAATCCGGAGTTTGGAGGTGAAAGTCCTTAGGTCAGACAGAATGAGGGGGAAATGTCAGTCTGGAATCATAGGTGCAGTGATGGAGGAGGCTGGGGAGTTCCCAGTGGTTTGCTTAGCTCCTGTGCTGGCTTCCTGCCTCTCCTCCCTTCCCGGTTTGCTTACCAGAATTTCACCAGGATTTTTAAAAAATATTTATTTATTTATTTATACCACTGCTTAAGGGGGAGGCCTCAAGGTGATGTGTGACTCTGGCTGGCTGCATAGGATGCTCCTGTTCTGGTGGGAGCTTACAGGGGTGAGGCAGCTGACTACTGTAAACTTGACCCTCAGTCCCCTGTTCTGTAAAGTCAGCAGAAAGCAAGGGTCTTCCCAGCCCTTTCGACTTTTTAAACTCTGAATGGAGGAGAAGAGAGCCCGGGTAACCTTTGCTGCACTTGGATTGATTTTGCAAACTCACCCTCTTGTTGATGATCAAAGAGGTCAGGTGTTGCCCTTACCCCCCCAAGAAAAGACCTCAGGCGCTTCAGTCACTTTTTAATTGTCCCAGACGTGTCAGAGCTTGCAGCCCAGCCTGTTCGCGCTGTCAGCTCATTTAATATCAAGAACAATCATTAGTAAGGTGATAAGGAACGTCTGAACAGCTTATTTTATATTTTTCTCCCCTGACTTCTTAGCTAGCTGCGTTACAAAGCTAGGAAGCTCTCGTAGGAAAAATTCAGAGCGTTCCTGATGGCTCATCCACTCCTTTTTCTTGGGTGGGCGATCTGGAGATTGGTATTAATGGGCGCTTAGCGGGTGCGTGCTGGTCAGATCCTTTATTATCTTCAGTATGCACTGCTGGGCCCTGGGCTTTTCCACCCGCCCTTGTTTGTTTTGTAGACATATTTGGTTGCCGTTACTTAGTATAACCTAGCTTTTGACTTTGTTTCAACGTTCAGTGCAGGAGGCAGAAGCGGTTGGTTTATTGACATGGAAACGAGAGGATCTTGTTTACTGTTCCTTTAAAAGCTTTGCTTAGGTAAAGGCCATTCGCATCCAAATAGTACCCTAGTGTTTTCTAGAGGACTCTAGAGCCAGTACTAGTGCTGTACCTAAGTAACTAATGTTTTCATTTGGGGGTCTCTTCTCTCTCTCTCTCTCTCTCTCTCTCTCTCTCTCTCTCTCTCTAACTAGGATGTGCAAAAGGTTGGGATTTGCCTTCTTGCCTTGCCGCCTCCTAGGCCTGTGGAGGTCTCAGTGTGGAAAACTTTTGCGTATGGGAGAACTCTGATCTCCGGGTACATTCCGATAACACCACCACACACACATACAGCGCAGTCTCAAATTGGCGTTTGGTTTTGTAATTTTAACTTTTTTTTTTTTTAATCTCAGTACTTTATTTTCTTCCCTGTGCATTTCTCACCCCGGGCTCCCAGCCATCCGCTGGTTTGTACTGCATCTATTCTCACACAGACAAGGTGACTTCCCACTGCACCTGTGTGCTGGTCAGATCAAGGCGAGCCTTGGGAGGGCGTCTTTTTTTTTTTTTTTTTGAATGAATGAACAAAAGACAAGCATCTGTCTTGGTTTTGGCGACAGAATGGAAATCCACACCTGTTGTATTTCTTTTGTAGAGAAACTCTAGTCAGTGCCGGGCACACCTGTAGACGCAGTAATATTAATCTTTACAAAAGGCTAGTTTCCTAGATCCAAGATTTTGTTTTGGTCTGTTTTAGTTTTTTGCAAGGTAATCTCTCATTTCTCAGGTAATGATTAAAGGTAGCGAGCACAAGGCAGAGTTTTAGGTCTTGAAGCTACATTAATAAAAGTGATTTCATCGTGTATTTCTTACAGGCTGGGGCTCTAGGGGACCCAGGGATTATGGATGGGGGTGGGGTTGTGTATATCTCGTCCCCTTCGTATATTCCTCAAAGGGTGATTTTTATTTTATTCTTTTATTTCTCATAAACCAACATGAGGTTCAGATTTACTCTTTAAAGGGGGACATTCTAACACAAAAGCCAGAGCTCATAAGTAAATAACGTGTAACAGTACCTATGCCATCCTCCATATTAACTTACACTTAAAGATTTGTGACGGTTAGAAATCTAATGGAAAATTTTTGTTTTTTAAAATTCCTCTCTGTTTTCTATCCAGGCGGTAACTTTTTTTTTTTCCCTCCTCGCATCAGCTGTTACACTCAAATGCTTCCGTGGGAATTGTAAAGCTAGTCGCTGATTGAGAATCATGTGCTCTGTGAGCAGGCGGCTGATGTAGAGTGGAGAGCTTTTTCCGTGGAGGTGGAGGTGGGGTAGGGGAACACTCGAGTTACTGCATTAGACTCACAAGAACATCCAGTCGTTTTCTTTTTACCTCTCCTACGGTGGCCTTTCTGATTTGGTCTTTGAGTTATTTATGTAGTTTCACACTGTGATGTTTTTTTTTTTTTTTTTTTTTTTTTTTTTTTTTTAAATCCATGTGGATTTATCATATACAACTTTCTTTTCCCCTTTTACTACAATTTTTCTTTTTTTTAAAAAAGAGACAAGTCAGCTTGCCCCATAGTCATTGATAGCTGCACTCTCTGAGATTAACCAATGCAATGATTTTTTTTTTTTTTTTTTTTTTTTAGACAGATTCTCCCTCCGTAGCTGTCCTAGAACTCAGCTATGGTGACTCAGAGGGACGTCCACCTCAGTGTTCCTCCTCCTTGAGCTTCCTAAGTGTAGGGGTTACAGGTGTGAACCGTCCTGCTTGGCTGTAAAAAGATTTTTATAGTCATCCTGAGTAACTTTTATTTTGCTAACACCAGTGAGTTAATCTGAGCTGAGTGTTGTATTTTATAACTGGAAAGTTTTTTAGATATTGTTGATTTTCGATTTTTCCCCTGCTTTGCCAGGGAGAGGAAAGAATCATTCATTTATCTACAGCTGGAAGAACATTTAATTTTGAGATTATGTTTTTTTTTTTTTTTTTGTTTCTCCTTCACATAACATGGCACCTACTTTTTTTTTCCCTCCTGGCTACACGTTGCACATTAGTTCTGGGTTCCATTCAGGGTCTGTGGAAGAGAAGTCCTGTGACTCAATAAGAATGCACGAGCCCTGGCTTATAGAGCATTTCACTCACTGAAACGCAGGGTAGAACATTCCAGAAAGGTGAACCTTAGACGTCCCATGGGAGAATGGGATGGTGAAAGTTGGGATCAGAGCTGAGGGGGCTTTTGAGTTACCCAGGAAATTACTAAAAGCTGAGCTCTAAGCCTGAGAAATGAGTGATTAATAGTTAGGTGTTTGGTCATTCATTCCCCACTCCCACCCCACTACTCCACTGACTTCTTCATTTTTTTTATTTTCTCCAGATTGACCCCAAAGTTGCATTTCCTCGTCGAGCGCAGCCCAAGGTAAGTAGGTAGACGAGCCGTGGGTGGGGTTTTAGCGAGGTTTTCTCATTTCAAACCAAACACTGGCAACTGTTAGAGGCTCGCCGTGTGTCTCCAGGGTATCTGTCCGCCGAGGGAGGTGAAAAGCCCAGGTGAGCAGTTCCTCGAGGTGACCCTGCCCCTCCAAGTCAGCATGCCCATGTGGGTTCCCAGCATCCAGCCAGAGAGAGGGGGGCAATGTGGTCCTTCATATGAGGGGGCAGCACTGCCCACGGTAGTGTCTATGCAAGTGTTCTATTCTAAAGCATCGCTGAGGTCCTAGCAGGAAAAGTTGAACATCTCCTTATGCCTTTTGACAGAGGGTACTCTGTCGAGGTCTTGACAGTCTGCAGGTTTTGAAGAAGAGGAGAATTTCAGCAAACAGCTTTTCCTTACTCGGAAAGAAAAGAAAAATTCTGTAGAACCCCCTAAAGCTGTAGGCCTTGTGGGGAGGGAGCTAGGGATGCCCCCACTTTCAGTTTTTGGATTGGTCAGAGCTACTAGAAACAAACTCCTCAACCTCTGAGTTCAGAGAGCTGGGGCCTGGGAGGAGGAGTCTGAAACAGTGACCCCATAGGAGTGGCACTGAAAGTTGTACTCAAAGGATCGGTCCTGCACTTTTGTGAAGTCAACAGTGTTTCCCCTGTGCCTGCTAGCTGTGGCTCTGAGGAGGCAGCTGGAGGCGGATCTGCATGCAGCTCCGTCTGGTTTAAGGGGTTCAGGTCCTCCTCGCATCTTTGATATCTGTCCTTCCTGTCCGCCATTCTGTCCGTTCCGTCCACTGTACCGCATTGAAACATATGCCCTGACATTCTTGGGGAGAGGGCTATGAAGTTTCTCACTGTAGGTGCATGAAGAGAAAGGATGACCACTCTTGGGGAAAGCTCTCGAGAGCGGAGCCTTCTAATCAGGTAGAAGAGAAAATGTTTTTGCACCTTAGCAAAGGAAAAGGTGGTTGTTGTAAATGGTATTTTGAGAATTTCAGGTCTGGAACCTGCCACGTTGAATGAGTAAGTGAACTTTTTTGTTTTTTTAAATATGGAACTGGTATCCCTTAAGTGAGCAGACATTTATACTTGAAGGTGGCTCTTTTCCCCCTAACGCTTAAACAGATCCCAGGAATTGATGAAAGGCTTCGATTCCTTTACCTGACCTAAACTTTGGGGTCGGCTTTAACTGTGAATTGCTTTCCATGCCTGTGTGTGAGCCTTCCCGTCTCTGCACCAGCAGTATTTCTAGGTTTGGAAGAATTGCCATTTCTTCCCTAGTGTGAATCTACAAATTTCCAGGGTTAGTCATTGGATCACTCACAACTTGGATCTGATTTCCCTTTGGGGAAACTGGGAAAATGTGACTTGATGAAACCATGAATTCAGACCTGCTCCTCCACCTCTCGGGTCCCTCTCTCCGCCTGACTTCAGCAGGAAGGTGGTATTTTGTGTTAATGTGCTGTGGTATTGGTTTCTTTCAAACCTTTGCCTTGAAAACAAGATAGATGATATCTCAGATCTGTCGAAGGAACATGGACTGTCCCAGCCTGGGGAGTTTGTGAGTTCTCAGATGTGTGTTAATATCAAACCCGTTGAAAAAGACCAATGGCCTTGGAAATTCAGGGGTTTAGTAAGGGGGCCCTTGTTTCTTAAAACATTCAATGGCATGTTGCTTTGTAAAGGTCTTTGCTGTCCCATATTCACACCTACATCCCAGTCCTGTCTCAGTTTCTTCATCTGAACCAGGAGTGATGGTATCAGCTCTTCCACAAAGCTTTTGGTGGAAAAAAAAACCCAAAAACCTGAGAGCGTCCTGGCGAGGGCCTCGCCTCATCTTTGTCATCATCACGGCTGCTTTAACCATCGTTACGGTGTTCTCTGAGAGATCTGGTAATAATACTAACTGAATGAGTGTCCCAGGCAGTTTGCATGGGGGTGATATGTCAGTTCCACTGGACAGAGGAGACAGCTGAAACATTGACGGGCTGTGTAGCGATATAAAAAAAAAACCAGCTAGGCGTCTGCCTCCACAGTTAGAGCGCTGACTGCTGTGTGGTCCTATTGGGTTACCACTGTGCATTTTCCTTGTTAGAAGTGAGGAGACGTGAGGACACATGGCTCCCTAAGGTCGTTAGACCACGAAGAGTAGACCTGAAGTCAGTCTTACTGAAGTTCCAGGGCCAGGGGTTCTGGTCGTTTTCCTTCCCTTGTAACGTCATCCAATTATATGACACTATCATGTGTTCTCTATCTGATCCCTTGGGGTAACCTTTTAGGTGCTTCTGGGGTTGCTCAGCCCAGGGAAGCAGGAGTAGTTGAGGTGTTGTCGTGCCATGGTTGGGAACTGGAGCAGGGTAGGGAAAGGATTTGCCCTGTTTGGTTGTTTTCCCACAGAATTGACCATCAGGGTTCCAGGTCAAGGTGGCTGCTGGGGACAGCACCCAGGCTGGCAGGAGTCTAGAACTTTGAGTGAAGCCTTATCTTCCTTTCAGAAGACGTGAGCATGTGCGTGTGCGTGTGCGTGTGTGTGTTGGGTTCATGGTGACAGGGAAGATTGTACCCTTCTGTGGACTGGGTGAGGGGCTTGTAAATGAAGTGTCAGCTTGTGTTTCAGTTAAAACTCATTTCTCTGCTTTCTGGCTGCCCCTCCCTGCTCACACTTGCCAGAGAAATATTCCGTGGAGGTGTTAAACAAGACGGGTGGAAAGAAACTGTAACTTGAGACCAAAGAAAATCTGTGGCATTGAAGAACGGATTTCATATGAGCACTGTCATAATATTCTTTAATGTCTTGTATAAATAAAAAGAAATCTGTTTTGTCCAGAATTTTAATGAGCAATGAAGGCAGGCTGTGGCGTCCTGCCGTTCACCCGTCTCACCCTTTGTGATGCCGATGTTCACGTGGCTTTATTAGGGAGCCTAGGGACTCTGCTTTGGAGGCCAGTGGCCATTCATTATGGAAGTACATTTTGATCAGGAAGGGATGAGATCGCTCCATGTCTTCCTATTTCACCGGGGCAATTCATTTTTAAACTACGTAAGAGGATTCTGCCCCACCTCCACCCTTTTAAAAATTAAAATGGTCATGGTACTCTAAAAAATAAAATGACTTAATTTGAAGCTGTGACAGACCTGAGGCTGATAGGGATCAATCACTCCATGTCCTTTCTTTGTCTCCTTTGGGTCCAAGTGTCAGCTGCCTGGAAGAGTTTTGTTCTAGCCTGTGGCTTCTTTTTCTTTTATGGAGGAACATACAGACTCCTTAGCATCCATGGGCGAGAGTGGAGCCTGGGTGAGCCTCACCATCCGTCCTTACTGTCTTTTGGTATAGAACACAGTCTCCACTCTTTCCGATTACTGTTTCCAAGAGTTTTATTTCTTTTGGTCAAATCGACCTTATTTTTTTAAATGAATACATAAAAACCAAACATTGCACAGACGTGAGACTATGTGGGGCTGATGAGTTGGATCAGCAGAGAGCGGTCACTGCTGTTCCAGTAGAGGGCCCAAGTGCTGTTCCCAGTCTTCCATATAAGGTTACAGCCCCCTGTAATGGCGGCTCCAGGCTATCAGACACTCTTCTTCTGGTCTCTACAGGCATCATCACACTTCTTCTCTCTCTCTCTCTCTCTCTCTCTCTCTCTCTCTCTCTCTCACACACACACACACACACACACACACACACACACAGTGTGAACATGTGCTGTTTTGATCCGTGTGTGTGTTCATTGTGTCTCTTGAAACCTTAGCTGCTGGTCTAGAGAGGTCATTTGTTCAGCCTATTTCCAGTTGCCTTCAGTGACAGCTGCTTGACCGTGAATATGCCACGTAAACCCCACCAAGCCTCAGTTTCCTTCTTTCTCTCTAAAAAAAAATGCTATGCTGATCCTCACTCTGTTATTTTGGAAATAAATGCAGATTGTTCTCTGGGGGGCTGGGTATGGACCAGTGGCACTCAGCATACGTCTGCCAACACTGTTACAGAATTATTATTTTGGTTTCTTAGGAAACCTCACCTTAAGATGTGGCCAGCCTCAGAATTATTTTATAGCTCATGATGACCTTGAACTTTTAATCTCCTGCCTTTACCTCCCAAGTTCTGAAATTAGAGGATACCATAGCCAGTTTTCTGTAGCACTTAGAGAGGGAACTCAGGGTTTCATGCCTGCTGGGCAGCCATTCTACTAACTGAGCTTCCAATTATTTTAAAGAGTAAACAAACAACTCCCCCCCAAAAAAAACCCCAAAACTTAATTAGAACGAAAGCCCCTGACCGCTTGGTGGTCAGTGTTCAGTGAGATGAATCCTGCCTGGCTTTTCCTCACCAGAGACAGCCGCTATCCAGTTATGTTCTGTTGGGGACTTCCAGTCACCACAACAGTTAAGTTGTAGAGGGTTGAGCCAGGAGCCAGATTTTCTTGTTCCCGTCCTGTCCTTAGATGTTGCTTCAGGGTCCCGAAAGGTTCTCTGTGAATCACGCATCCAGATGGGTGCAGTGGCGGCCGGTGCACACCTCCTGTTCCGGAGGAGTGGTTTCTTGGCAGTTTCTGAAGGGCGAAGGGTGAGAGTCCAGCATCTGGCCTTCCCTTGCTGCTGTAGGTCGGGTCGCCCAGCACCTTGCCATCTCGGATGTTCCGCAGCTGCCGCCTCAGCAGCCTGCCCGTTAAGTTTTCTGTGTTCTGCAGGGATGTAGGGGTGCATCTGTGGCCCTTTCCCCCACCAGTGAAGATCTTGGAGGATTAATAGCTTAGCGTCTTGCTTGTCTGAGAGCCCTGCTCTTTCCTGTGCTCCAAGTCCTTAGCAGGTGTCAGCTCAAGAAAGGAGGGACACTTTGTCCTACAAATGTCCTCTCCCCGGATGTTGCCTTTCCTTGCAGGCTGGGATCTTGTTCACGTTAGTCTGCTAGGATGACAAAGTTGTGTCTCATGTCATGCGGCTTTCCGTAAACAGATGAGCCTCCTTCCTGCCCCCCTTGCCCCCAGCAGTTTCTGAGGGTCCATCTTTGTGGCCCCTCGATGTAGTGTGTGTTAAATGTCCGCTTTTAGATTTTCATATCTGGAAATTCTTCGACTGCAAGCCCCAGAATACACCAGGGATGTGTGACCCTTTTATCTTTTGCCTCTTACTGAATTTAGAGTGCTCATTTCCATGAGCTCATATGATGGAACAGCAAGTGGCTGGCCCCAAGATCCTTCCTGCTCACCACACTTTAGCTCGTCCAATCCTTCCTCACTGCCCCTCCGAGTGTGGCCTCTCTTGTGCAGGGGATTTGAGAACCCCTCAGTACTTCCTTGGGCTTCCCACCGCCAATGGAGCAGTTTAAATGCACTGGCCTTGGGTTTTGTCTCCTTCAAGAGCTGCGTTCGAGGGTCTCTTTGTAGCTTATATCCCCTTTCTTGCTTCTGTGGCCTCAGGACTGTCAGACCTTCGGGGATCACATCTCTCCGTGCCCTTCTTCCAGACACATCACGTGGTCTGAGCTAGCCCAGCTTCCTCATGAAGCCCAGTCCTGCACTTGCCTTATTGATGCCTTATTGGGTGGTGTCGTGGTCCACATAGCTTACACACGCTAAGATAGATGGGGCATCACCGGGCAGCATTCACTGCAGGTACCCCTGTCCTGTGTGTGCGTGTGCGCGTGTGCGTGTGCGTGTGCGTGCGCGTGTGTGTGTGTGTGTGTATGTGTGTAATGTAAATGCAATGGCCTGGATCTCAGTTCTTACTCTGGATTTCTTTTTTTTTTTTTTTTTTTTTTTTTTGGTTCTTTTTTTTTTCGGAGTTGGGGATCGAACCCAGGGCCTTGCGCTTCCTAGGCAAGCGCTCTACCACTGAGCTAAATCCCCAACCCTGCTTACTCTGGATTTCTAGTGCTTGAGTTTGTCCTCAGTTATGGTTTTTCCAGTGGTTGACATCTAATGGACCACCTGTACCCACTGGAGGCTGTGGTAGGCATTCTCGTGTTTATTCCTCATGGAGTGCCTAGTGCCTGCCGCCACCCTGAGGCTCTGGGATGGTGTGGACAGGAGGACAGAGCCTCTGCGCTCCAGGACCCTCTTCATTCAAGCATGGCTGTAAGAATGGAGCGAACAGGTAAGCGCACCCCATCGTGTCAGGAATGAACTCCAGAGACAGGCAGGGTGGTGGCAGCGTGGGGAGGGGCCATCCCTTCCCTGAACCTCGTAAGTTGCTGCTGTCAGTAGTTCGATCATTGTTTACCAAGGCGGTTTGTTCTAAGTCTTACGGTGTTTTAGGTTCGAGTCTTATTGACTCTGCCAGTAACAACCTGCAAGGTACAAGAGCCTCGATTATGGCTAACCAAACCCCTTTGTACACCATACATTTTGATTTAAATAGAATCGACGAGATGATGGAGATTCAGGTTTGGGGGTGGCGGTCAATAGCATCTGCTCCAAGTTGAAAACACAGTAGTGACCTGTGTGACAAGAAAGGATACAATCTGCATAGTGAAGGAGGTTGGGAAAGCCTGTCGAGGACGACTCCCGTCTTCACAGAGGTGTTTCGATGCTAGCTCTTGAAGAGCAAGAAGGAAGAAGACTGTTGGATGCTGTATGGCTAGGCAGAGGGTGTGTACCGTGTGGGCGTGTGGGTAGGGCTAGGAAAGTAATACATGTTGGGGGTCAGGCATTTATTGTCAGGGGCTGGGGACCTGTTAGGTGTGCAGGCTCCCAGAGGTGCTCCTGCCAGGGCTTTGAGATTCTGGACTCCCAGAGAAACCAGGGTTATTGATAGTTGCTGTTTTTTGGAGAAAAGTCACGTGGACTTGGACTTATGCTTAGTGGGTGATTCAGATCGTTCTCCAGGGCTGTAGACTATCTTCATGTGTGAGGCTCTTGGCAGAAACCCCCTCAGGTTTTTGGGGGTGAACTGCAGCTTACAGGGAGTCTGACATTCTTAGGTTTGCACCTCTTAACCTCCCTCTTCTGTTTTCTTAACAAGGGACTGCAGTGTGAACCACGACCTTCCCCCGTGTGAATAGTGAGATGGTATTTTTCCATATGGAAATCACAGGTTGCTGGTGATGCCCGATGTTGCTCAGAACAGTCGCCCCGTGACTTCATAGGTCATGTCACCTTGTGTTTGCCTCTGCCTGGTGGCTGCTTAGAGGGAAGAGTGTGTGTGTTGGGAATCTCCATTTTTGCTGTCCCTGTGTGGTGTGACGGGTGAGTGGGTGTGGTCTTTGGGCCACCTGCCTGTTATTCTCTGGCAGCAGCAATCTGAGATGTTGGTCCAGCCAGGCAGCTGTCTTTCTGGGTGCTAAATACAGTAGGCTGTTGCTTGGTGTGTGTGTGTGTGTGTGTGTGTGTGTGTGTGTGTGTGTGTGTGTGTGTGTGTGTGTGTGTCTGTGTGTGTGTGTGTGTGTGTGTGTGTGTGTGTGTGTCGTGTGTGCGTGTGTGCGTGCGTGCGTGTCCCTTTCTTGGATAATGCCGAACTCCCAAGTATCTGGGAAGGTTTTTTTTTTGGTTTGTTTCTTAATTTTTCAGGGTGCATGCCTGGCCACTCTATTTGCTCATTTTAGTCTTGAGCTTTTAACTCTTCTGAAAGAAAAGGGAAGTTTGACTTGAAAACTAGTATCTGAGTTAGGATGGTATGGCACAGCACCACACCTCAGTCTCCTTAACTCCTTTAGTTCAAGTGTCACAGTGATCTTTGGTCATCCTTTGTAGAACTTCTGCTTTGCAGACGGGTGAGCTGGGGCCTGTGAAGGTAAACAGCTTTGTTGGAGACACAGAAATCACAAGAATCGAGTTTGGCCCTTAGGCCCAAGTCCATGGGAATCCCCAGGCCCTGTTCCCCTAAATCCTAAGCTTCCTCTGTTTCATTCAGTGTGGCCTGTGTGCTCCATGTGTACACCATGTTAGGAATGCAGCCCAGCATACTTATAGATGACAATGTCATGTCTCAGTGTCAAACGGGTGGACACCTCTGGTAGACTTGAGCTCCTTCCTCTCTGTCCGAGCGTTGTAAAGTGCCCAGGTTGGCAGATGGCATTTGTTACAGTCTGCCAGGGAGGTCCAGGGTATTTCCCACTGACTGTTTATGTCCCGAGAACCTGTTAGCTTAGCACAGTGAAATGACACTTCTCTTAATGGTTTTGTGTCTCTTTTTTCCTTCTGTGAGGTGGGGCCGTCTCTACAGTAACTCCTTCTAGACTTGTTAAAGGGGACGAAATAAGGCGAAGCCTCGGGGTCACTGCACATTGTGGGTTCAAATGGACACATTGGTTTACCTGTCCCCGTCCCCAGAGATGGCACTGTCCACACCAGAAGAGGACCGTACCCAGCAGCCTGCAGATAGCTTGGCATGGTTACTCTTTATGTAGGTGACGGATGGTCCAGCACACTGAGGTGGGAAACGATGTCAGTGGCTTGGCTAGATCATGGGGTCCTGGCTTTTGGGGCAAGATAGCATGCACCCTTTATCTTGGCCATGCTCTGCTGGTGTGAGGAATTCATTTCCTTCTCTGTGGGGATGCCTGTGCGTTTGGTTTTTTTTTTTCCCTGCCTTTGAGAGTAAAGTCCTAGGCTGTAGCAAGAGAGGAGCCGAGACCCCACTGCGAGAGGTCTCCTCCAGAGCCTTCTCTCCCCGGGCTGGTCTTTATCTGCCTGGGGGTAGTTTCACCAATGACTGATCTGAAAGCACCACGTTCATTTATCTGTCACTGGCTGTGACAGGCAAGTTAATGCTAATGGATTCTTTTTTTAGCCTGTTGTCTGGGATGTTTCTCCCAAATGTCCTGAAATCTATGGCATTAGGGGAATGTGTAACTTTTATGGTAGGGGAGGATTTAAAAGATAAATAGGGTTTTATGTGCGAGGGGCTGGCATTTAGGTTAGGGGCAAGAGTGGCCAGCTAAGGGACGTGGGGCAAGCACAGAGTCGTCTTTTTAAGAAATCCATTCAGAACTCCAAATTGCTGTTTCTGTTTCAATTATGTGACAATTTCAAGGGTTTAGAAAAACCTAATAAAACAGTCTTGACGATGAATTCTGGGGAGAGTGCTTTAGAAGATTCTGGAGAATAAATTCCTTGGGGGTCAAGAGACTGTCGTTCCCAGCACCCTCCAAGTCCGCTTCATCTGGGTTTTTTACATTTTTATTGTTTTGAAGGGCAGGAAACGGTGTAGGAATGCATTCAGGGCTTCATCCATAGCCTCCACCGAAATGAATTATTCTCTTTGGGCAATTGCAAATACATGGCCACCGCGATCTTTTTTTTTTTTTTTTTTTTTTTTTATCCTAAGATGACATCCCGTAAACGACTTTGAGAGCATGATTTGTGTGTGCAGTGATGTTGAATAAAGCACCAAAGAGAAGCCACTGGAGGAGGGGCCGAGTGCGACGGGAGCTCTGGAAGAGGTTTCTCTCCCTCTCTCCAATCAAAAGCTTTTGATAGTTTCCCAGAGAACAGAAGTTTACAATGGAAGCGGGCTTCTGGGCTGCCTACTGGAATGGAGTGCAGAAAGACACAGTGTAGCAAAATGGGATGCTGAGTGACATTAATGAGGTGACCACTCTGGCGGGAAGGAGACAAGGAAACAGCCAAGTCGCAGTTCCCATGATTTGTTTCCAGCTGAACGTGTCCTGCACTTTTGTGTGTATGCATGTGTGTCTGTCTCTGTGTGTGCGGATCCAGGCATTTTTACTTTCTTCCTTGTTTCGCGTGAGTTTGAGTGCCCTGCACCCAGACTGGCTGTGCTGGTGCCCCCTATTTCCAGCTGCTGCACAGCCAAGTTTGAAATTAAGAAAAGTGTGTGTGTGTGTGTGTGTGTGTGTGTGTGTAAGAGTGTGTGTATCTGTGTGCTCTCATACACCCTGGCATGCATGTGGAGGTCAAAGGACAGCTTGTAAGAGTTATTTCTCTCCGTCCACTATGTGAGTGTCTGTGCTTAAACTAAGATTAGCAGACTTGGTAGTGAGTGCCTCCCTCCGCCCCAACTTCTTGTCCATCTCTTAGCCTAGAAGTCAGATTTTCTTTTTTTTTTTTTTCTTTTTTTTTTTTTTTTTTTTCAGAGCTGGGGACGGAACCCAGGGCCTTGCGCTTGCTAGGCAAGTGCTCTACCACTGAGCTAAATCCCCAACCCAGAAGTCAGATTTTAAAGGAGGTGGAGTTTTGTTCTCTGTAGTCCCCTGCTGAAGCCGGGATGGGTGACATCCGAGGCCACCATCCCAGAGCTGTACACTGTTGGTACACTGGAAGGGAGACTGTGAAAAGGCCAATTTTGTTCTTACTGTTTGAAACGGGTTCTAACTGGGGGAGGAGGAGAAGAAAAACGTGCAAACGGTGGTGGTGCATTCCTTTAAGCCCAGCACTCAGGAGACAGAGGCAGGCAGATCTCTGTGAGTTCAAGGCCAGCTTGGCCTACAGAACAAGTTTTGTGATTTTTTTTTTCTTTTCTTTTTTTCGGAGCTGGGGACCGAACCCAGGGCCTTGCGCTTGCTAGGCAAGCGCTCTACCACTGAGCTAAATCCCCAACCCCGATTTTTTTTTTTTTAATTCCGGAAGGTCCTACCTGGATAATACTTCCCATCGGCGATATGAATGGGCAATTGCAATACATGCTTTGTTCATAATTTGGTGTCTTGGAGAGTTCTACATTCTCATGCCTAGTCTTGGGGGAGAATTTCCCACTTGAGAAGAACAGCCTTGTAGAGGGTAGCTCACCTGGGAGAGGCTTCAGGGATGCTGACTTTGTGGGCTGGCCCTTGAGTGTCTCTGGCTTTGTGGTCAGAAGGAAGCTGGTACCTTCATCTCCTTCACGGTGACACTGGGGTAGTACTGTTAAGAGTGACAGGCACGAGTTGGAAAACCTGCTAGGAGCTCCTAGGGCTCAGAGCCGCCTGCCAGGGCCTGGGTTGGGTAGAGGGAAAGCAGCACAACCTGTTTTTACACCTTTCAACCCGGTTCTTTTGGGGCTGGCTCCCAAATGTATTCTTTTTTGTAGCTGGAGGCAAACAAACACGCAGGCTTCAACTTAGGTAAGACAACCTTAGTAGAAGGCTGCCAGTTCCTATCTGGTCCCATCGACCTGGGGAAAGTGGATGGAGTAAGGCTGCTGGACCCTGGGCCGAGCATCGCCCCGAGACTGCACAGTGTATGTTTCCTCATTGGCTTTCAAAGCAGATAATTGGTTTTAGTGAGAACTTCTGACTTGATTAGGGGGCCCTTAGGAAATTAAAGTGTGTTTGAATTTCACAAGTATAATTTTAATTATACACATTTTGCATTTTTTTCACCAGGGAGCCAGGATCAGGGCTTGTTTTCTTACACTAATAGGGGCAGTAAAGTAGACGGTGGCAGACTATCTTTGGAAATAAAAATCCTTGCATTCAATTGTGTATTTCTCCCGCAGTACATGGGGAACAGGTTGTCCCTTCCTGTCCTGTGTCCTTGTTAAAAATTATTATTTTTTCACTGTATTCAGACAACCGTAGAGCTGGCGAGCATCGGCGGGTAGTGGGCGATGGATCTCGCTCTGGGTTTTTCTGCCGTACTCACCATTAGAATTTAATTCAGGTTCCTAAGCGTGCAGCTGCTGTCCGAGCAGCCTGCAGTTGGCACGGTGCCACCTTAGCATTGTCATGATTATCTTTTATGGCGGCCTCATCATGGTCTCAGTGCCCATGACTTCCCAGCATCAGCTCTCCTGGCTGCCCCTCTTCCTCATCCTCCTGCCGGGGTACAGTCTCACCGGTGCACTCCGAGATAGAGGGAGGGTACCCAGACCACCTGGCCTCCCCAGAGAAGGCCTTGTTATGTTTATAGGAAATGATTTTCTTTCCAGAACTTCAAAACCCTTCCTGTGCCAGAGAAAGCACATGTGGCTTGGAACTTAAGCATCTCATGTGCAGGGACTATAAAGAGGGCTCCTCTGACCTTATAGGTTCTCCTTTTGGTTAGTGGCAGAAAGGACAGAGTAATTCTTCATCCCTTTGCCCTGCCGTGCTTCCTAAATCACGTTTGTATCACTTTCTGGTGCAGGGTTCCTGCCTCCTACTTTCCTGAACTAGGCTGCTTGCTTTAGAATCCTTGTTCGGCTATAAACCCAGATCTGTGCAGCCCCAAGCACATGCCTTAGGCATTCTGAGCTCAGTTCTGTCATTTTTAAAATGGACAGAGACCCAGCACCTTCACAGGGGTTGCGTGGATGGGCTGAGGTCACTTAGTAAGGGCTTAGCATGGGTTCTAGTACTTGGAAAACTAGACCCATGTGAATTAGGAGCTGTTAGGAAGGGCGTTGTCACATGACAAGTTTGGCTAACTCTGGTCTGCATGCACCAGGGTCTGCTATCTTGCGTATTTTTTTATATAATACTTGAGAAATACAAAGGAATACATGAGTGCATGTGTGTATAACTGTAAATGTGTGACTTGGACAAGGTTTCAGTGTGATTTGGTTGTTAGACAGTGAGATGTAGCCGGCGAGACCTGGGTTTGTCGGGAGCTTTGAACTGTGGGATCTAGTTTGAAACTTGGCTCTGTTACTAGCTCTGGCCTTCGATTCTGCACTTGAAAAATGAGAATAATGGGGTTGTGTAGTATAAAAAATATAGTATAAATAAGATATTTGATATCTGGTTGGCACTTAGGAAATGTTAATTCTTTGCTCCTGTAACTAGGAAAAGGTTATTTTAAAAAGCTATTAAAAACAACAACAACATCAAAAACAAAAAAACAAAACAAAACAAAACGAAACAAAAAACAATCCAGCATTTTGAAAAAGTCACCAGGTTCAGAGCTGTTTTATCTTTATGTGTTTGAGTACTTTACCTGTATGCTTGTGTGTGTGTGTGTGTGTGTGTGTGTGTGTGTGTGTGTGTGTGTGTGTGTTGTCTAGGGAGGCCAGAAGGCATTAGATTCCCCTGGGATTGGGGCTACAGGTGGCTGTGAGCCACTGTGTGAGTTCTGAGACTTGAACCTGGGTCCTCCCAAAGAGTAGGTGGTACCCTCACGTGCTGAGTTGTATTTCTGGTCCCTTAAATCCATTTTGAAAGCTGGCTATGGTGGCATACATTTGTAATTTCAGACCTTTGGAAGTGGCAGGCAGAGGGTCAGGATTTTGGGGCCATCCTCAGCTCTGCAGCCATCTTGAGGCCAGCCAGTGACCAAAGAGAGACAAAGCTGTCCTGAAAATGCGATGGGTAGTCAGATGGCTGTGGCACACGCCTTTGATCCTAGCACTTGAGGCAGAGGCAGGTAGGTCTCTGAGTTCAAGGCCCACCTGGTTTACAGAGAGTTCTAGGACAGCCAGGGATACTTAGAGAAACCCTGGCTTGAAAAACCCCAAATCCAAAAAACAAGTCAAACCCAACCACCACCACCATCAGTAACAACAACAAAAACAACAAAAAAGGAAGGAAGGAGGAAAGAAGGAGGAAGGAAGGAAGAAGGAAGGAAGAAAGGAAAGAAGGAAGGAAGGAAGGAAGGAAGGAAGGAAGGAAGGAAATTGCCAAGTTAGTGGCTTGACGGTAATAAGCACCTCAGGTCTTAACTGATAACATCAGCAGCCCCTAAGGGAAAAGAGAGTTCTCAGTCTGAACAAAGGTGGCTGCCCCAGGGCTTTCATTCCACACCAACCCCATGTTCTCGACTTTTCAGATGGCTCTTCTAGCCCTGCATGGTACCTTTGTT
Organism: Rattus rattus; assembly: GCF_011064425.1. NCBI lineage: Eukaryota > Metazoa > Chordata > Mammalia > Rodentia > Muridae > Rattus > Rattus rattus. Next base: position 82,113,869 of record NC_046162.1, read on the forward strand.
TCCTTGATGCTGGGGACAAACAGGAAGTACAGAGCTTGGTGGTGGGAATCTGCTTAGGAGAGAATAGCTTCTAGAAAAAAAGATCTCTGGTTGTGAGTGAGGTGACAGGGATGAGGGACAGTGTTGAGATGGGCAAAGTTGCCTCTTTTGCAAAACCGTTGGGTCCTAGGGGACATAGGACATTGGACTATGCTCTACAAGCCCATGAACCCCATCACATGAGCCAGGTAAATTTGCCAGATCTCAAGAAATAACCACAGTGCTCAGCCAGCAGCCTGGGAGATGCTGACCCTTAAGACTTTCTGTCAGGGCTGGGAAAGCCTCAGATGTCTCAGGATTCTGGAGCGGGGTCCTAATCTTCCTCTCTTCCATGTTAGGCCCTCTACGTACCGTCCACGGGGTGGCATTTCTCAGGTCCAGGGAGTAATTGTAAGTGGACCCCCAGCACTCTGCGAGGTAGATGTGGTTGTTAGAGTGTGGGTGGAGGAAGGGTAGGGTGTGCTGGAGCCAAAGGGGGTGGCCAGGAGGAGTGAAATAGCAGCAGATTACATTGACTAATTGTAGGGAAAAAGCCATATTTGCTGCTCCATTAAGTGGTCACCAAGCTATGAAGCAGCTTATTGTAATTAATACAGAAACAGCAAATAAGTGTCAGGTTGGGAGTGGAGGGTCTCTGAGAGCCCCCCTCCTGCTTTGGTGCTCTGAATCCATTGCCTCATTCATCGTCCTTTTGGGGAGTCTCTTGGGCACCATTGTGGAAAGTCAGCGGCTAGTTTTTGGCTGGTTTATTGTGACAAAGAGGAAGCTCTCTTGGCGGATTTCTCCTCTAGGCTTCTCAGGCACCTTTATGTTTCCTAAGAGTGGAGGGCGAGATGGACCCCTCCGCGCCCACCATTGCTATTCTTGTCCACAGTTGCTTTAATTTCAGTTCATGGAAGTGGCAGGTTACACGTCCAAGTCCATCGAGTTATGGGCCGTGTGGAGTTGTGATTGCTTTCCTTGATGATTTCTTGTTCAAATCAGCAGTGCTCTTAATTTTCCAGATGAAGTAAAAAGAAAATTGGAGACTCCCCTCCCGCCCTGTGTCTCTTCATCCAAGATTTTCTGAGCGTGACTCTGATTTGGAGGGTTAATATTAATTAGAAACCGGGCTAGACCTCGGTTGCTTGATGAGGTAGCTTCAACCATCGTGAGAAATATGGCTCCCAGCTCGCACATCCCTGCTTTTGGGTGGAAGTGTCTGGGCTTAGACGCCAGAGGGATACGCTTGCACGGAGGGAGACTGGAGGATGCTTGCTCGCTACAGCAGGGCAGCCATTCCTCCTGGGTGTAGAGGAAGGAGCAGTATCCAAGAGCAGGAATGGCAGAACTAAGTTCTTAGGGGGGTGGCATGTAGTTCTTTGCTGGCTAGAGTGGGACACGTATTGGGTGGGGTGGGTAGGACTAGGGGGTCACTGGAAAAGATGGCTTCCTTATAGTTTGGATGATCACTGCCCAGTAGAGTATCCAAACCTGTGTTTATAAAACACATTTTCCTATGATTCCTTATTAAAATGCGGCTCCCACGAACGCTAAGAGATGTTCCTCATGGCAAGGAGACAGACATCCTGTAGGGGTTTTGGAGGGCTTCCTGGACAAGACCATAAAAGCTGAACGGGAAGATTGAATGGCAGGGTGAACTTGGTGAAGGAAGGACCAAGGAGTGCTCCATGTACTGAGGAAAGTCAGGGGACCGGGATGCCCAGGGCCAGGAGGCAGGAGGTTAGTAACGAGTTGGGAAATGAACTGTTGCTGGCTGGATCCTTTTAAGGGCTAAGGTGGGGTATGGGCGGGGAGCTGGGGGTGCAGTGGGGAGATAGGCTGGTGTGAATTTGGGAAGGATTACTCTGACAGTCTTGCGTGGGAAGTGTCTCGTGAGAAGCAGGCAGGTGTGTGCTAGGGAAGAAAGTTCCAGGTTTGCTTCTGAGGAAGCAAAGATGGAAGGTTGTAGAAGGGTACCCCAGGAGGTGACCTGAGGTGCATTGTGACTCAGATGAGGTTGGTGGTTTGCTTGGCTGGAGAGTAGGGTGTGAGGCTGTTTGGACTTCTCATGTCCATTGCCATATTGCTCCAGAGGAACACATACTGCGTTTACACAAGAGAGGTGGTTGGGTCAAAAGCCGGCACTTGGTCCCTGCTTGCATGAGACCAGGTACTAGAGGGAGACATGCTCCTGTCTTGGGGGTAACTGGACCTCTGCACGGTCCTTTGTACTTTTCATTCTTACATATTTTAAACATTTTATTATTTTGCCTGTCTATGATGCGTGTTTGTGGGACATGGAATTGGTTCTTGCTCACCTTTGTGGCCCAGGTATCCCACTTAGGTCATCAGCCTTGGTGACAGGCTTGCTTTGTTGTCAGCATACGTGCGTCTCAGTCTTGCCACACGTGACCGTTGCTCCAGAGGAACATACACTGCTTTTACACAAGAGAGGCTACTGGGTCAGAAGCCAGCACTCGGTTCCTACCTACCAGGCCTTTTAGAAAAAAGCGGGGAGGGGGGTGGAACAAAAAAGCTGGTATGGGTTACTCCATAGGGTAGCTCAGAGAAAAGTCAGAGCCAAATGCAAAAATAAAAAGGTTCTCTGAACTGAGAGGTAGTAAAGACTGAGATAAAATAACCTGAAAATGTAGTTTCCATCCATTTAGAACACATGAACTGAAGTTGAAGAGATCAACAGGGCATTAGCATTTAAAGTTTGCCCCCTTGCTGACCTCCCTGCTGTTAGCATTTCCCTGGAGATCAAAGCAAGGGGATGGGGAAGAGTTGACACTTCGGTTCAGTTTCCGACCAGGCCGAGAGACCCTTGTTTTACAACCTTGGGCTTCCCAGTCTTTGCTTGGGTTGACAGACACATTTTAATCAAAAAGCAGAGCGTGTGTTTTAGTCATGGGGAGGCCTCAGGAACCTCCAGAAAGGGCTTTGAAAGTCTACAGCTGCAGGTCCCGAGGACCGGGCCACATCAGTTAACTGGGAAGTTTTTCTCTCTGTTACTTTTCTTACTGTTTCTCCGAGGAGCAGTCTGGAAGGTATACGGAGATGGGACAGATCTGAAGAATTCCTGCCCCCTGCTGTATAATAAATCTGATACTAAAATTAGTGCTGGCCTCTTGAGCCATAATTCTTGCCGAGACAATAAAGAAGTATGCGTGCGCGCGTGCTTCTGCCGGTGTGCTTGTGTACATCCAGCTTGTCTCCCAGGACTGTGGGATGTCGGCTAAGTAACTGGGTCTCACAATTGATTTTGTGTGACAGCGTCTCCTCTGCTCCCTGCTTCCTCCCCCTCTCTTGTGATGGAAGTGTAGGGAGTGGGTAGAGGGGAAATATTACCGCGTGTCTTTCAGGTTTGTGTAAATCTCTGTCACGTAGGTAGATGTTCTTAGAGACTCTCTTGGAATGTTTTATAATTGAGTGTTTTACTTTGATGACAAGACATTACTCAACTCCTCTCCAGGATCCTCCTCATGCTCCGGGTGGGGCGAGACTCTTCCTCCTAGGGAACTTTGTTAAGGGAAGGGACTCACTTGGGGTGGCCAGCTGACAGCTTCACTAATTAGTGGGCATTTGGGTCCCTCAGTGCACAGCCCTCCTTCTGGTAGGGACAATTCTGCTTTGAAAAGGACCACATTCACCTTTAACTGCAAGTGGCTGTGCCAGGAGTTGCATTTGATTTTTAAATTGCCCATGTCCAGCAACCCTCTGTTACTCATTAAACAATAAAATGTTTTTAATCTTCCTGCAGCTGTGTGCACTGTGTGGGGCTTGCTTTTGGGGAGGAGGGGGAGGAGGGTGCTATGTCCCCCCTCTCCTCTTCCCGTTCACACTCACCAAGGCTTGTAGAGAGCACTCTGCAGCAGTGATGGAATCTCCTCTGTGAACTTTTCCCAAGTGAGTGGCTGGGACATTTATAAGCTGAGGCCACCTGGGGTCAGTCTGGATTATCAGCCCCTGGGGCTGAAGTGCTTCCTTTGTGGGTAGTACCCAGAAATGGGTTTATGTCACAGACCCTTTAAAAAGTCTGTAACTTTTCCTCCCCACTCCCCTGGCCCCCACTTCGGGAGGCTTGATTTGTCTGTCATAACCAGAAACAGGTTTCAAGCTCCTGGTCCATTATAGATGTGTTGAAGACGAATGCCAAGCCTGAAGCCACTTACCGAGCATGAGCACATAGATGCAAAGGAAAGAAAGGAAGAGAGAAGGGGTGTGTGTGTGTGTGTGTGTGTGTGTGTGTGTGTGTGTGTGTGTGTGTGTGTGGACAAATAGGCTCTTCCAGATCTCCTGAAGTGGAAACAGAAAAACACAGGCAGAGAAGGACCCCACAGAGAGAACGCACTCTGCTCCAGAGCAAGCGAAGTTAGTGCTTGGGCAGAAGGACCTGCCCGTGAAGGTTGTCAAAAGAGCCAAGGACATGGCGTCCTTCCTGGAAGTGTAGGCTCTTTGTAGTGTGTCTGTAGGACCTAGGCCCTGATTGTTCGGGCTCCTGGTGGAAGAATTGGTGGCATAGACAGGGAGCATTCTCCTGTCCCAGCTGAGCTGTGCTTCTGCTATCCCAGAGATCCTAGTTTGGAATGGTGGCCTAAGAAGGGAGCATTCCCGTGCTGTCTTAGCTGGCCTGCGTTTCAGTCCCAGTGATCCTTCAGTTAGGAACTATTACAGGTTCTGTATTTGTAAAAGTAAAATAAAAATTAAAGGAATTAAAGGGACTCGGTACCAAGAAAAATTAGCCACCTTCAGGGAAATGAAGTGTATTAGAGGAACAGGCTTTCCACAGGGAAGCATGCTGCTTTGGGTTCCTGGATCAGCACGGCCCAAGATACATTTTCTTTCTTTTTCTTTTTTTTCATGCTGAAAAGGGGCCAGTCCTAGCGGAGCAGTGACCGGGTACAGGTTTCTTTTTCCACTGTTGCATTTCCCTCGCGTTAGCACACGAGTCATCGGAGTTGGCTTGGCCGGGCTGTGCCCTCAGCCCTGCCTGGTTGTCCTAGTGATGCTGGGTTGCAGGGTTTTGAAGGTAGTCCTCAGCTCAGCTGTTCGTGAGGCTAAGGCCTGCGTTGTTCCCATCCCCCTGTGACGTGAGCAGTGCAGCTGCTGGCCCAGAAATCTACTTGAACTGATATGTCTCTCACTCCAAACAAAAAATAAACCTGGGTGCTCTATGTATGTATTTTTGAGGTGTGTACGTGCGCTTTTTTTTTCTCTTGACAACTTCGTTCCCTACAGCTGTGCAGTCACAGACTGTTTTGAGATCTGGAAAGTTATTTTGTCTTTTAAGTGACTGGGGTAAGTAGGGGGCGGGGTGAGATTTGTTTGGTACCACACATCGAACACCATAATGTAATTTTTGTTATTAAAAAGCATTGCATTATTAGAAAAGCATTTCATTGTGAGAGGAGAGGTAAGATGGCTCAGTGGGTAAAGTCTTGCTACTCAACAGTCTTACTCCAGAATCCACATAAAGGTGGAAGGAGAGAGCTGATTCCAGAAAGTCATTTTCTGACCTCTGTATACATAATCCTAGTAACAGAATTTGATAATCTTGTAACAGATAAGGCAAAGAAAGTTTTTTCATCTACCAGAAATTTATTTCTCCCTACTGTATTCCCCCCCTCCACCTCCCATCACCATGGAGATAAGAACTTGGGTTCCCACTGGGTGTGCCTGCTCTCGGGGACACCTGAGCTCAGTCGGGTCCAGCCTGCTGCTGGTATAGAGAGAAGTTAAAGTTGGCCAGAAGTTTAATATTTGCCTTCAGTCATCTGCTATTCAAAGCTCTCTTTTACCCTGGGAAGGCAAGTTGGTGACAATGTATTGGTGTTAAAACTACTAAATCTGGTCTCCTTTCGGGCTTATCTTTGCTTTCTCAAAAAGTATTTCTCTTTAGCTTTTGGTGAAAGGGCCTCCCTGTTTGAGAGAAGCATGAAGCAGTAAGACTGAGTTTGGGAAGAGGGAATTTGAGGGTCTGGAGCTGGCCCCCATATAATTTCCCAGGTGAGTTAGCAGAGTCCCAAGACTGTTCCAGGACCGCTGCTCCTGGAAAGAAAGTGTTTCTCTTTTGCTTTTGCCCTGTCTCTCAGCTGCACAGAACGAATAGGGCAAAATCCAGACTAACCCAACAGTCATGCAGTTGGGCAGAACATAGCGGCTTAGGGTGGGTTTGTATGGCTGTATTTTCACGTTAAATCATTATTTCTGTTTCTTCTAGTACAGAAAGGAAGGAGGACAAAGGAGAGAAGAAAAGGGTGGGGGAGGGAGGAGGAGGGCCTTTTTTTTATAGGGAGCCCAGGGAAATGTGTAATAGGGTGGGAAGGAGAGAGTCAGGGGAGAGTTTCCAGGGAGACCAGGGAAAAGCTTGTGTGTTACCAGCGGACAGGAGCCCGGGGAACTCCCAGTTATATCTGGGAAGTTTTTGCATGTAGTTGCTTTGAATTCTGTGGTCTAGAACGAGATGTTTAAAAGCAGTTATGGGAACAGTTCCTGAAGTATTTCTACGAATTTCTGTGGCCCCAGAACCCTGCTTTTCCCAGCAAGCCTCTGTATTTTTAGAAATGTTTTCTTTTCTCATTGCTTGCCCCTTAGCAGAGGCCCTGCGAGTACTTTCTGTCATGTAGGTCTGATTTCTTGAACAGGTGTTTAGAACTGTGAAGGGGTTTATCTTTTAAAAAAAATCTGTAGGCTCTTTGTCTGGGGGATCAATATTTTCTCATCCTGCGTGGATGGAGTGGAGGAGGGACCTGTGTGATGCCCCTCCCTTTCCGACGAGGGTCAGTGCAGGGTCATGTGGCTCAGGAGGACCTTCTGTTCAAGTCCTTTCTTTCTCTTCTTATTTGATGCCTTTTCCAGATCCTACGGTGTAGACAGAATAATTTCATGTAGATCCATGGGACAACCAGCAGTAGACTCCGTTGCTTTTTGGCATTTAAGGAGCTAACTTTGAAATAGCGTTTAATCTTCAGACTGAGCACAGGCTTTAAGTGTTTTTGGGTGGGCAGGCTCTGAAGATAGTTTGTGGCACTTAACTCTTTGAAATGTCGGTCTCTCCTGCAGGCTGTGTGTCCTTGCCTTTTCCTCGAGGGTCCTAATAAGAGCTGCTGGTCTAAGTCGGCACTCTGAGAATCATTGATTTGCTAATTGCTCATAAGCGGAGTCCTAGCTTCCCCCTCCTGCTGAGAGCGCTTTTCTTTTCCGCCCCTTCCGTGAGAAGTTAGGCGGACTTCTGCAGTGTTACAGAGGTAACCAATAAAAGAGTTTGGCATGCTGCTGTTGCTAATTGTGCGCCTCAGAGGTGACCACATCACCAGCATCCGGGCTCCATAAACAAAGAGCCTCATGCTGGTGACCTTTCCTGCCTCAAACTGCAGGGCCCAAGGTCGCTGCCGTGATGGGGAGTGCCTTTCCCAGCCCTCTATAGGCCTCAATTTCATTTGCTCATTTCCTGAGGCAAAATGACCTCCCAGTAAACTTGCCCAGTCCTTTTAAAGAGAACAAACAAAATGATGGCAAGGTGTGTTCTGTCCGAGGAATAGCCTTGTGGGAGGGCGTGGGTGCTTGTTAAAATACCTACTTGGGGTTAGGCTTGTCTGCAGCGGTGGGCTAAGACTAGACGCCCAGAGAACAACTGGACCTGACAAGGTGGAGGCCACAGGAAGGTCGGCCTGCAGCGTAACAGCTGCACCTCACAGACTGTGTAAGCCGCTCTTCTCTTGTCATTGAACACTAAAACAAAATCGTCTCGTCCTGTCCCCCACACTCCCTCCATCATCTTTCTTAGTATTCTTCAGATCAGGGGTCTTGAAGCTTTTATTTTTCCCTGCTGAACTAAGCCTTTATTATAAAACCTTGAGACCAGAAATAACCTGGTAGAATTAGGGAGGGTGGAAGGTGATACAGGCCAGTTCGTCCTTAGGAATACCCAGTCTGGCTGGGCCGCCTGATCTTAGAGGGCCACCATGTTGGAGTTGGGGTTGTTCCTTCCATGGCTTCTGCTCGGTTATCCTTGAGGAGGTGTGTAAAGGCAAGAGCGACTGGGAGTCCTTGCAGGTGGAGGATTGCCAGGATCTTCGCCCCGAGTCTGGCTATTGGTGTGTGTTGAGGTTCAGAATTCTGGTTCACTGGCCAATCCCGGGTAGGAAGCTGGGGCTGTGGTTCAGGAAGGATGTCACCTTCTGCCTGTCTGTTCTTCATGGACGTATCACACAGCCCTCTTGCTTCTGCTCTTAAAGGAGCATCAAAAGGGCCTTTTTCTTGCCTTGGCCTTCTAAATGGCCTGGGCGCCTTAGTTCCTAGCCACGTCTGTGTAGTTGATCAGCAGTCAAACGGACTCTGTGCCAGCCCCGTGTAGAGGGGGAGGGGAGGGGGAGGGGGAGGGGGGAGAGGTACATGTTTCTGTGGTGGTGAATGGGATCAGCTTTGCATTTGTACTCAGACAGCTGCCAGTCAGAGGCACCACTGACCACTGCAATGTAAGGATTGTAAGTGCTCCATGCCCTCTGGGTGAGTGAGTTGAGGCTGATGAGGTAATTTCTGTGGAGTGGAGTGTAGGCTAGGGTTGGTCTCGGGAGCTGTTTGGACTTCCTTCTTTATTGTCTGTCCCTTCTAAGAGCAGGTAGTACGATCGATCGATCGTTACTGGGAGTGAACCTCGATTGTGTGACCTGGCCAGCTGATCTAACCCTGGGATCCTCTTATAGTTACCACCTGTGAAATAGATGGTTGGACTTGGTGGCTCCTGGAAAGGGCATACACTCTCCAGAGAACTTTGTGCAAAGCCTGCCATCCAATAGGTTGTTAGCCAGAATTGATTTTTTCAGCTAGTCTGGATGAAGCAGTTGTTGCTGGGACAGAGAGATTGTGTTATAACCAAACCTCCATCAGTTGGTCACTTTGGTGATTTGGGTCAGGAAGCCACAGTGTGCTATTTGGTTTTCCGGTCCTTGCAGGTTATGTGATGTGATCTCCTCTCCCCTCCCCTCTCCCCTCTCCCCCCTCCCTCTCCTCTCCAGCAGATCTCTTTAGCCCCCAGTGTCTGGGGAATTGAGGGCTGGTTTTACTGAGTCCCAGCCTCTCCCGAGTCACTCTCCTTTTCTTGGGTCCTGTCGCTGAGTGGTATGTGCTGGGCCACTGGCTCCAGTTGGTGCTTAGACCGCTAACTGTCATCTGGGGATGGATCTGTGCAAGATGGCATTGAGGGCGGGTGATTCCTGCTTCCTTGGGTAGAAAATGGGAAGTGGTGATAGAAGGAACAGGGAGGCCGTGGGGCGATTATGGTGTTCATGCTAATTACCTGCAGTGCCCTAGCCTAGGGTTTCACAGCCTTGGCACTGTTGACATTTGGGGCCAGGTAAACCTATAGTGTGGTATAGAAAGGAAGAGATAGGGGACAGGGGTTCTGTTGGGAAGCACAGTGTCCCTGGTTCCTGCCCTGAGACTCCAGTGTACCCTTCCCTTTTCCTCTCAGCGGCTCCCAGTGACTCCCAGGGGGACATGCCCTTCTGGTTGAGAACCATTGATCTGGCCCCTTAAAGTGGCTTCTGTTTGAGAAGGGGATCCTTGAATGGGTTCTGAGGTTCCGTTCCGCATAGATTAGAGCCTGCTTGTAGAGTTCAAGAGCAGGAGGCTGCCTGGAAACGCACATGGACCACGGTCCAAGCTTGGGCCGCTTCAGGTGACCAGGTACGTGCGTTGTATGGTGATTCACTGACAACCCCGCTCTGTGGCTTAAGGGAAAGAGAGGGTAGGGTGAGGACAGTCATGTCCTGGGCTCATGTTCCCATCTCTACAGTGCTTCAGGGCAGGACCTTTTACTAAAGTGGCATCACTCTGGTCCTGTGTTGGTGCTTCCAACACTTGTCCCCATGCTCGAAAGCTACACACAGATCCATCACCCGTAGGACGTGGCTTTCCTAACACGTGAATAGACCTGTATTCATAATGAACTGTTTCTTCAGGAAAAGGTTGGCTTGTCAGACTCTGCGGCCCTCTTCCCTGCTCTCCCCTTCCCTCCGATGCCAGACGAGGGGTCGTCTGATGGGGTCAATTGGTCAGGGCTTTACTGAGGCCCTGATTAATGGTAAATTATCTACTGAAAGTTAAGTGTTGCTGCTGTGCTTGTAGAAATATAAAAGTCAGGTGTGTGCTATGAATTGCATAGCAGCTCCTTGCTGGTGGGAGGGGCCTTGAGATTCCCGGCAACGTCCGTTAGTTTCAGTCCTAGAGGCCTGGCAACCCAAGCGCAGGAATGCAGCCGTTGGCCCAGGACAATACACTGGTTCTAGGTTTTGGTGAGCCGGAGCAGGAAGTACAACTGTGAACCACATTTGTGGGAATCTTGGGGAGAGGACCTGTGTGTGCCAGCGAATTGCCACATAGTAGGGGGAGGTGTGTGGCATCTGGCCTTGGAATGGCGGCGTAAGTTGCTGGTTGACAGAACAGATCTCGCAGGGAGTTAGAAAGACCCAAATGTTGGGCCAGTTAGTTAATCTCTCAGTACCTTGGTTTTCTCATCTATAAAATGGGGATGAGAGTAACAGTCCCTACTTTGGTTGCGAGCTGTGGGAACTATGAGCTGAGAGCTGGCAGGTGGTAAGGAAGTCCCTGTTTTGTTCTGTGGCGTTTTTGGGTAGTGGATTGATGAGCTGTCCTGAGGTTTGGGGACAGTGAGTCTTAAAAGTATTTTTAAATTAATTACATTCATATATTTTGTATGTGTGTATATGAGCATACACGTGCCATTGTATACTGTGGGGACAGAGGACAACTTTCAGGTGTTGGTTCTTTTTTTCCATCATGTGGGCTCCAAGGATTGAACTCAGGTCATCATCATGTTTGGCATTGAGTCCCCTTTTACCCACTGAGCTTGTTGGCCCCAGCATAGTGGTTCCTAATCTGATTGTGCAGGAAGCTCTTACCAGCCCTTTCCTGGTTATGCCAAAGGTGGTCCACAGATAACCTGGTGACTGCAACGGCAGCGCTTCCGCAAGTGAGGTGGTGCCTGTGTTATCTTTAGAAACAGTGCCTTTCGCCACACACTCACTGTGGCATCCTGATTTAGGCCTTTAGGCCACAGGTTAGGCCTCTTGGTGCCTACAGTTGCTGCTCACTCTCCTGATAGTGGGCTGGGGGCAGCATCAGGCAGAGGAGGAACCGTCTGCCTTGGCTTTTGGAGCCTCTCCTCCCTGCTTCCTGCTGAGTCTATCACCCCACACCCAGTCCTCGCTCTGCAGGAGCCGCAGCCGCAGGCCTGTTTTTCAGGTTGTGTCCTTTCAGCGGGTAACTGGAATGTGTGTGTGCATGCAAAAGAAAACATCGAAATGTTTGGGGAGTGTTTTAGGAAAATAGCATGGAGCAGATTGCCAAGACTCGCTTATATGGTTCTTTTGCTTTCCCCTTTGCTGTGTACATGGGTGCCCAGCTTCCCCGAGCATCCCACTGTACCGCTGTGGCTTTTCTTACCCCAAGTGTTCTTTCTTCCAGCAAAGAGGATACAATTCAGCACCAATAATACCGAGCAATAAATAACCCAGGGAAGATGAATAGCCTTGTGTGGTGGTAAATTAAAGTTGATTTATTGCACATAATATATACAGGTGCTCCTAATGTAATTAAGCAGTGAGGCTTTTAAATGCTGCAGAATCTGAAAGAAGACCCAAGAAAATTAGGTCTTAATAAGGCTTATTGGAATAACAGCTAAACACACTGCTTAGTACTATTAGGGGATGCTGGAAGATGGATCCGCTCTGCTGTGTCTCTCACTGTGGAGTGACACACCTGACCCACTGTTAGTGGGGCCTGCACTAGATTGCTTTCCCCACAGTAGGACTGGGTTATGTCGAGCTATGCCTGCACTTTGGCCTTGTGTCTTGCGTAGAGTCATCAAGTGACTAGCCATTGAACAGGCTTTTGCCAAGTGTGGTCCAAGAGAGTGAGGCTGTAGGATCGAACCCCTGGCCTCATTGGTATCCCGGGCTAACCAGGCCAGACAAGAGAAGGTTCACACACAGAATACACTTACCACTTGGGGTCCAGTTGGTGGGGTTGCCTGAGCACCGTGCTGGGGATGGGAGCCCGGCTAGAAATAGAGAACAAAGGCTCCATCTCTAAAGGTGGTTAAAGGGGTCAGAGTGTTAGGTACATGACTGAAGAGATGGAGTGGGGAATGCCATTAGGGGATAGTGGAGGGGATAAAGCCATGAGACAGGTATGCTCAGGAGAATGACTGAGAGCATTGGGAACTGGGGAAGCCTTTGAAACAGCGCAGGTCAGAGTTTGGGTATTCTGGTTTGAAAGAGTTGGGTTGGCAGGAGGCTTAGTGATATAGATAGATTTGCATTTCAGGCCTACCGTATGGATAATTTGCTTGGAGATTATGGGATCATGCATGCAAGTGAGCAAGAACAGGATCAGACTGTCTGTATTTCAGTGAAAGCTCTTCGAAGCATTGTGGGAGACGAAGGCCTGGGACAGGGGCCGGGTGCAGTCAGTGTGGACGGCAAGGCATTCGGAGTGTATATATGCCTCCCAGCCGGCGGGGACTGCCTGGAGGGTGTTGGGTGAGCACTCGGTCAGTAGTGGTGTCGAATCTCCTCTGGGTACTTGTTAGACATGGAGGTGGATGGATCTTGCTAAGATCTTCAGGTGCCTTAGTGTCTGGGCTCCAAAAGGATACAGAAGATAGTGGACCTGTGGCTCACAAGGAGACGTGGAACCAAGGTTCCCTTGAAAGTGAGCAAAATATTCCACAGTGATTTGGGGATGGGGACGTGAGCTTGGGGTGTTTCTGTGGATTGTCTGGTGGAAGTGGCAATATTTATCAGTCCTTTGAGGAATCTGCCCCATCTGAGGAGCGCCTACTGGACAAAAGTCCTTACTGTAGCGGCATGATAGATGATAGGCCAAGGAGAGGTGGTTGTTCTCCACTGAGGGTTTCAGAGTAAGATCATTTTCAGTAATTAACTGATCTTTTGACTCTAAAACCATGAAACTGTTTCCTGCAGAAGTCTCTTTCTGGGACTCATAAACTCACTTTGCGTAGTTTATGGTACCCATCAATTCATAAACTCACGGCATAGCTTTTAGTACCAATCAACTACGGTACCAGTTTATTCTGGGTAAGGTAAAAACCAGAAGCCAATCTGATTGGTCAGTGGCATTCAGAGCCATTCCTGGGTGAATCCCGAGCCTGGTGTCATAGTCGAGACTTAGGGGAGAGTCCTGCTCTACGTATGAAGCCATTCCGGGCTGTTTGTAGCTCTGTGGTCTGGTGGAAGGCCTGACCTAAGGCCGGCTGCTGGCTCTTCAGGCTGGGTCAGGGCCTGGTCACCTGATCTTTTGCAGAATTAGAAAAGATTCAACTGTCTGGTCGAGACTTCCCGGTCGATAGAGAACACAGCCCCTAAGTATACCATCAGTGGTTTGGTTATTTTCATGGACCATGGTTCAGTAGATGTTAAAGATGGATAGATGATGTGGATTTACTTTTTCTGAGGCTTGTTCAGGGAGACTGAAAAAGTTCCCCTGTCACCTTTAAGTGTACACCTGTCTGTCTCGTTGTCCCGTCCGTCCTCCCCCCTGTTGTGTGATTTGAGGGAGAAGAGGTGGAAACAGCTCTGCCCATGACCCTCAGTAAGGCTTCTGGAAGCAGACTTGTTTATTTTTGACAGACAGAACAAATCCTGTTCTGGGGACTATCCTGCTCTGACCAGCAACAAATTGAATATTCGCCTGACCTTTTTCTTCCAGGAGCGGAGAGAGTGGTGAGGGATGTGAGCGAGGCTTCCTTTACCATCAATCTTGCCTCCTTGTTTGCTCACTGTAGCACTTTAGAGGGTGCCGGGTGCACATCTGCCTTTGATTCTGAAGTGCCAGCGGGTTTGAGGGGCAGTGCCTCTGGGGCTGTGGCAGATAAGCAAGTGGAGAGTGGCCATTTTGGGTGTGGAGGTGGCGGGAGAAGGATTGGAGCTTATTTTCTAACAGCCCCCGCCACCCAGGCTAGCTGAGTGTGTCATAAGATCAACTTGAAGCAGAGTGAGAAAGTTAGTCCAGGAGTCCAGAAGCTAATGGGTACCACCTCCCCAGGGCTTTGCCTACCTTCTTCCCCCAATCTCACATACCCTTTAAGATAGCCCCTTGCCTTTGACCCATCCAGCTACAGCCACAAGTCAGTTTATTCCTTCTTTGCGTTCCCAATGGACCCTGCCACTTGGCTAAGAAAGAGTTTGTTAGTTCATTTCTTCATTCATTATTCATGCAGCTCGTAGTAATTAGCATTTAGCGATGTGGTTGCCAGGGCTGGTTGAGTTGTACTCATTCATTGAACAAACATTTGTTGATCCCATGCCCGTGGGCTGGGTGCAGGGCGTGGCTCTGGGGTTAACTGAGATGGGGCCAGGTTGCCTTTGGGTGTGCTGTCTGTGTGGGAAGGCAGGTCATTAAGGGGAGGTGCTGAATCAACAGGTGTAGGGTACTGAGGGTGTTAATGGGAATTAGACCGAGGTAGGGGGGGGAGAGGGAGGGGTGGGGGAGGGGAGATCCAGTCTTGGCAGCTTTGTTAGCTTTGTGCCAGCTGATTGGGGCCTTAGAGGGTAAAGAGAGGAGGTTTAGGGTCTGAGAATCAGAGTGCTCATCCTTTAGGGCAATCAGGATTCTGGGGTTTTTGTTCCCGTCCCAGCTCATGGGGTGGGGTGGGGGCTGAGTGACTTCCTGGTTTCTGCTCCTGTCTCTTCCCATCTTTTGTCATTCAGAATGAACGCACCTTTTTGCCTAGCAGCCTGTGGTGGCCCTGCCACCCTGCTTGCTAGGGAGATGGCTCACAAGTTAGCAAGGGTCCTGGGAATCTGCAGCCTGCCAAAGAACGGCCTCGGAAGAGAAAGATAAGCCTCACGGAGCCAGCAAGCAAAAGCTTCCACAAATATGAGCCCACTTGGCGGGCCCTTCGACTGAGAGTGGCTCACCTCTGGGGAGACTTTTCCCCCCTCTTCCATTTACAAGTGAGGAGGGTTGAGGGGGTCACGCAGAGCAGCAGCAAAAGGTAGTGTCCGGCATTTGGTGCTGCTGCCTCTCCCGGGTTTGTAAACTCCATGTTTCTTTGTTCTGGCCATTTTTTTTTAACTGATAGGAATTGCTGAGGGTCTTGGAGCGGGCAGGAAAGGCTCCTGTATAAACAGCTGTCTTGCTGATTCAATCTACAAAGTGAATTTTATGGCTCAAGTATTTGTTCTTGCTTTAAAATGCCAGAACAGCCCTGTCATTTCCTTAGCTAAGAGAAGGGGGTCTTTGAGCCATGGGGGCCATCTCCGCCTATCGAAACCTTTGTTGAGGGGCCGGGAGGAGGAGGGAATTCCAGGGAACTTTCTTTGAACCAGCATTTCTAAAATAATCTCATGCTCAGTGGAGGAGTTTTCTTTGCAAAGTTTGAGTTACCAGACTACACTGCCTTCATTTTGTTTGAGCTACCGTGGTCTGGTCTCTAAAAAAGCCCCCAAAAAACCAACCTGCCCTCGTCTTCCCTAGTCACCACAGCTGAATACCTGCTTAATGTTTTCGTGCAGACATTTCATTTTCTTTTTTTATGCAAGATTTCATCATTTTGTGATCTGAGATAGTTGGTTGCCCTGAGATTATTAATAAATCGAGATGGCTAATGGCGTGTGACTCAGAACATATATTTAAAAACAAGTTGCAATAGAAATAGGTCTTTTACAAAACTAATTTTTGTTAGGCTACTCTCTCTTGAGCCTTTTTTGTTTGAAGCCAGCTCGCTTTGTAGTGTGCATATAGGCCCGGTTGCAATTAACATAAACTACTTTTAAAATACTGGCTAGTTGCTGTGGAGAGAGGCCGGGGCTGTGGCTGCTTAGGGAGGGTTCAGAGGCTTGGTCATTGTCTGGGTCTTTTAATCTCACTGAAGATCAAATTGTGTTTCCTTGGAGATCGTGTCAAAGATTGCCCGCTTTGATGGGGAGGAGAAGGATTAGATGTAGGCTTCCCTCTAGGACCAGGACATTTCTTTCCCAAGGCAGAATAGATAATCTTAAGACACTTGCTTGTTTTAAAACAAGTTCTGTTAAGTACGATGTGGAGCCCTGGACAGAGGAGGGACATCAATGGAAGCACTGGTGACGTCTAAACCGTCTAGGGTTTGCTCAGTAGCTTTGAACTGGCGTTGATTTCATACCATGGTCAAGGTAGCATTGATGAAAAGCCAGCCATGTACAGGGGACTCTCGAAACTGCCTTTGCTTAGTCTTCTGTTGTTGCAAAATTATTTTAAGATAAAAGAGAATTTATGGTAGATTGGGCGTACTCCTTTGGGCTTGGTTGAGAGTGTGTTTGGCTTCCATGTGTTGAGAATGATCTTTATGTAGGCAGGGCAGGTTATTCCTGTTCTGGACACTGGGAAAATGAGGCCTCAGGGGAACCAGAGAGCTTGCCCGTGCCCATGGTCCCATAGCAGACTTTTCTCTAGCTCATGCTTTTCTTCTGCAAAATGGCAGCCAGGGCATCTCCTTCTAATTCCACTGGCATTCATTGCCAGAGTGGACAGCTAGCAGCTCATTCTCCTGTGGGGACCAGATAATTGCATTAAAAAACAAACAAACAAACAAACAAGCCCTAAAACATGTTTCCTTTCATCCCACAAGTAGAAAGATTTATTCTAGAACCCTGGCTGAAGCTTCCTGAGTAGACTTTTGTTGTCTTCTTTTTTTTTGTCTTAAAAATGTTCCTGTTTCACAAATTGTACGTGGTTAAGATTTAAAAATTAGCCATTAGAGAACTTAGAGCATTCCAGGGAACGTTCCCAGGGTTTCTCCCGACCTTGGTGACAAATTAGAATCTATTTCTTCCCTTCCTCTCTTCTCCCCTCCTTCCCTCATCCTGTATATTTGTACCACAAATATATGTTGACGCTTACAATAACAGGTTCCTAGTACAACTGTCATTTTGTAGTATGATTTCTCGTTGGCAGAGTCCCTCTGGGTGGCTCTGCTTACGGGAGCCATTCCTCCTCTGTGTGAGTATCTTTAGGCTGCCTGTGCCCGGCACAGCATTGGGTGCCTTGGAGATTTGTGCTAAGTGGGGACTGCTTCTGTTGTTGCCACCTTAGAACAGGCAGGACTGCATTCAGATCACGTGGGGCTCAATGAGGAGAGAAGATGCAGGAGTGGTTTGTAATGTAGTGCTGCCATTCCAGTAGGGACTGAGGGGGAGGAAGAGGCGGAGGAGGGAAGGCAGGAGCTATGATCAGCTTCCTGCAGCAGGTGCTGCCTTAGGATTCCAGAGCCAGACTTAGAGCAATGGTGAGTGTCCTGGGGAAGGCAGTGGTGGACATGGGACAGATCCGTTTGTGTGAATGGAGACAAGGGTGGGAACAAGAGCTCACTTTCTGGAAGTTGAAGCTGACTGAGTTATGAGCGTTGTCCTCAGAGTATGGCTCAGTCAGATCTCTGGTGGAATGGAGGGAGGGAGGGACGGCAGTTTGGACAGGGCAGGGGACACTCAACCTTTGGTCATCAGTAACTCTTAGGTCTTCCTGAAACAGGAGAAGTGGTATGAGGTGAGAGAGTTGAGCAGAAAGGACTCTGGGTTTATTCAAGAGTTTCTGGAAGAAGGAACCCGTTAGTCAGCTTTCTGTCACTGAAACAAAATACCCGAGATAATCAGCTTGCAAAGTGAAAGGTTAGTTTTTGTTGAGGTAGCACTTCAGGGCAGTACTGCACAGGGCAGCAAAACCACTCATCTTGTGGGCAGGAAGCAAGAGAAGGCACTGGGGTCTCATGGTCCTCTGCTAGGGTATGCGCCTAATAACCCGGACACGTGCAGTGGCTTTACCTCTTAAAGGTTCTGCTACCTTTTTAATAGTGCCTCCCAAGGGCCTATCGTTTGACACATGGCCCTCTGGGAGCCATTCAAGATCCAGACTGCAGCAGAATCTCTGTCCAATGGCAGTGACCCACAGGAGAAGCTTGTCCAAAGAGATTCTGAGCACATCCTGTCAGGGGGTGAGGGGCGATTCTACTGCTAGCTTGGTGGGTTCCAGAAACCACTGGAAAGGCCCTGTTTCTTCCCTGGAGGTGGGGTCGGGAGCTGTATAATGGTGTGGATGCTCAGACTTCCTTGCCTTGCTAAGGAAAACGTCCCAGAAGTGTTAGCTATGTGGATCCAACCCCCAGTAACTATATGGTGTAGATAACAGCTTGCTCAGACTAAGTCTTGCTTTGTGCCGTGAGTAGCTACATTTCCCATTCGGCCCTGCATTTCCCCTACAGACACTTTCCTTAACTCGAGGGGAAGACGTGGCAGTTACCGTTGAGAGCCCTTAACAAGCAAGCTTCTACAGAGACAACGAGAGGCCCCAGAGGTAGAAGGCTGGCGCCAAGAGTAGGGGCAACTTGAGTTTAATTTAATAGTTCACCTTATAGACACAATATCGATAGGTACCATACCTCAAGCCATGTGCTTCGAGGTAGACCATTCTTGGTATCCTTGCCTGGCTTTAGAGTTCTCTGCGTTGTACCCTACATAAGAGGACTTCATTTTCATTCTGACTGATGTTTAATTCTAACACTCGAGAGACTGAGGCAGGAAGATTGAAAGTTCCAGGTCAGCCCAAGCAATACACTAAGACCCTGCTCCAAAACCCAAAATTACCAAAACAGACAAAGAACAGATTGAGGCTTGTGGCGTTCCTTCACAGAGAGCTTGTTCTGTTGGCTGTCTTGGCTGTCTTCAGCTCTAGTATTCATTTTTATCCCCGTGGCTCTCTGAGACAGATGTACTCATGTGTGTGAGAGTTTCTCAGGATCCATGTCTGATGGGAGAGCTGCTGCCTCACACGTATGTGGGAGTTTTCTTTGAATAGCAACCGTTCTGAAGACACCCAGATAGTTGTGTTGTTGCCCTTTTCCTCATAAGCCCTTACTACTAGCAGACGCGTTCGCTTGTGCACAATTTGTAGCTTTAATTTGCATTTCACAATCACTAATGGGTTTGAACATCATGCTCGCTTGTTTTAGGGCACAGAGTCTGGGCCCTAACACATTCGATGCCACAACTTGTGGTAGGTCGTCTTCTTCAAGCTGCTCTCTTGCCTTGGGACAGAAACAGACCCATTTGTCAGTGCTGTGAGAGTTTGGGCCTCGTGTGTTAGCTTGGCCTCAGTGTTTGGTGTTTTTGAGTCTGCCTGATGCTTGCTCCTGTTGACACCCCCCCCCCCCCATTTTATTAAGAGCCCACAGACGACAGACAGCGAACTGGATTCAGCCCCATCCCTTCTTGCTCAACAGGGCCATGCTGTTCCTTTTAGTATAAACAGACAGGCAGGTCCCCAGTGTTTGATGACAGCCAACCTTGGTGAAGGGAATGGTTCCAGGGAGGCACTGGGGACAGTCGCAGGTAAACATCAGCCCCAGAGTGATGTCTGTTGGGCCCTCAGGTGAGGGAGGATTAGTGCAATGAAAGAGGAAAGATTAGGGACCCAGGTGAGGTAGGGTATGATGGCGGGAAGAAGACTGAGTAGGCTAAGAGGATGGCCATGGCACTGGATCCCCTTGAGTGTCATAAGGTGTTTCCCCAAATCTGAAGGAGGACCAGTCAGACAGGGAGAATCCTGCCATGACTGAGGCTTTGGGGAAGGGCGGCCTTTGTTTTACTATATGTTCAGTTGAGCGCTTTTATGTGAAAATAGACCTTTGATGTCCTGGGAACTGAGAAGGAAAATCTGCTTTAGCACCTGGGGAAGGGAAGCTGCCTCAGGAAAAAAAATGTTCTGTGAGGACAGAATAGAGCTGTGCTCCAGCATGGGCTGAGCTGGGTATGCTCATAACCCCGTGAGGGGTGCAGGGACAAAGCACAGGTACTGCCTGACGTGTTTGCAAACACAGCATTAAGGGGCCATGATCAGAGAGGCTGGTGACATGTTTGTAGTAGGGATACAGTTACATAAACACCACCTGTGCTTTTATGGGCAAGGTCTGGGTGGGAACTGTACAAATAATCACTGATTATCTGTCTGGTGGGTTAGTGGGTGTCCTGTATTATTATTTTTCAAGGAAAAGATTCTTCCTACCATAGGCCTAAGACTACGTGGTCTGTTGTTAACATTGGGCCACTGTGGATGCCTGTCAGCTTACTCATTCACTGTGCTCCTGTTAGGCTGGGTGATTTAAAGGAGAACATTCTAGTCCCTGCCTTCTCCAAGCTCGGGCACTGTTGTGGGATTCTAGAACATAAAGTATCCCCAGACCATGGGTATCACACAATGTGGGACCCAGTTTGTTGAAGGAAGTCAGCAGTCACAGTGGCTTTTGAGAGGATGTCTGTCTGTCTATCTGTCTGTTGTCTACGTCTCTGTCCGTCTGTCTGTTGTCTATGTTCCTGAAATGCAGAGGACCTGAAGGAGAGACAATGCAGTGACATCCAAAGGGGAGAGACCAGAAAGGGGCTGTACCCTGTACTTCTGAGAAAGGATGTGTGTTTTGACTCTGCCTAGGAAGCACTTGCTCAGAATTCTGGCCCTAGTGCTAACCGTCTGCGTTGGAGTGTTACACTAGCTTTGGCTGGGTTTCCACACACACACACACACACACACACACAACTAATGGTGCTCATCTAAAGAGGACACCTCCACAGGGGGTTTGGCATACAAAGGCTGCAGCCCACTCTCGGGGACGCCAGTGTAATGACTGCGCACTGGATACCTAGCGTGTGGAAGGGCATTTTTCGAAGCTAGGGAGAGACATCAGGAATGGGACTGGCTGGGGCTTGGACTTGAGAAAGCTCATCTTCTCAGGAGGGGTGGGCATACAGGTACAGAGATAGTAGTCCCAGGTAGGGGAGGTCTGGTCAGGATGTAGACTTAAGGCTCTGGAAGACTGGTTAGCAACCTAGGCTTTGGGAACAGCCTTTAGTCAGGATTCCAGGTTAGGATATGTAGGTAGGTTTGCCGAATTCCCCATCAGGAGCCCCAGCTGACTCATGGTGCTTTTGCTGTCTCCCTGGTGCTCGAGGAGGAGCCTGACAGACTGGCATGGTAGTCTGGGTTCAGAGAAAGCCAGGTATCCCTGGAGTCTTGGTGTTGAGGGGAAAGTAGGAGAGGAATTGCTTCTTCTGCTCTTTTCCTTAGCAACAGGCCTTCACCCTGAGCTGATTGGGCCTGCTCCTCCCTAACAGATAGCTTTTATGAAGAGTTAATAAATTAGCCTTCTGGGAAAAGAATCTGCCGTGGTGCCAGAGAGGCCTTTGCAGCCGGAGCCAGAGACGGAGCTAACAGAGTCAAAACACACGTCCTTTGTTGTGACATCGGGCCCTCCTTGGAGTGTGCAGCTCAGGAAGGGGGAAGGAAGGTGGATCCAGACTCCTGAACAGAGCCCTCACAGCACTTCTGAGGATGCTCTCCCTTGTCATGGAGGGAGCCTGACACAGGTTGAATGAAATTGACTCGCTTTGGCTCAGAGGTTCTGGGGAGGCGAGGCTTATAGATTCTGTTTGTCTTTTCCTGTTGACTTTCCCTCTGTCCGCCACTGATCGTTGATAACAGCTCATGGGCCCACAGGTAGTGTGGAAGGCCCCAGCCCTGCCGTCGGACTTCAAAGCACTGTGTTTATTTGAAGGGAATCTGACCTAGGTGCATATGGTTGGGCACATTTGGAGTTTTGACTCTGGAAGATTGAAGTCGAGGTGTTTTCCAGTGTTTGAAATCAGCTTGTACGACACAGCCAGACTCCATCTCAAACCAAACCACACAACGAGCAACACACAAACAAGCAAACAGCTACGAGAACAAAACAGAGGCAAAGGGGATGTGAGGCCGACTTACTAGGGTTTCGGAATACCCGTTAAGTAGGTGTTTATTTGGATCTGTCTTTCTTACCATTCGGGGTACAGAGAGACCTGGCTCCTGCTTCCCCCAGTGTCTAGAGAGTGACCTGGGCTGGGGACACTGGGTTCTCTCCTACTTATTTTGTTTTCGTCAATGAGAAAGAGCTTTTCTGGTCACCTCTTGAGTTTCTCTGCTTGTCCCTTACCACCTGAGGGCCTTCTGGGTCTGGGAGTTCATGCTGCCTGTGGAGCCATTCCTGACTGCTAATGAGAGCAAATGAACACTTCCTACTGAGACTGCTGCTTATAAAGTTGGATTCATCTACTCTTCCAGCACGCACACGTGACCTTACCGCACAGTAGTAACAAAACTGTCCTGCCTAGCTCATTATGTATGTATAGGTACTTCCCCCTACCCTGGCTCTCCCCTGCGCCCCAGCTGTGGATTTGAACTCGAGGCTAGCTTCCACGACCATCTTACATGATGATGAGGTTGAAGATTGCTGGCTAGTTTTATGTCAACTTGATACAAGCTAGAGAGTCATCTGGGAGAAGCGAGCCTCTATTGAGAAATGCCTCTGTAAGAAAGGGCTGAAGGCGAGTAGGGCATTTTCTTAGTGACTGATGGGGAGGGACCAGCTAGGGTGGTGCTGAATTCTCTAAGAGAGCCGGCTGAGCAAATGATGGGGAGCAAGCGAATAAGCAGCACCCCTCCGTGATATCAGCATCAGCTCCTGTCTCTGGGTTCTTGTCTACCTGCTTTTCAATGATAAACGGTGATACAGAACTTTGAAACAAACCCTTTCCTCCCCAGTTGCTTTTGGTCATAGTGTTTCACACAGCATCACTAACCCTAAAATAGGACAGAAATCCCAAGTGCCTGGGCAGGAAGGAGACTGTGTGTCCCCTCTTATCTACAGAGCTTCCGGTATTTGGTCAGATGGACATTTCCTTAGATTTTGGCCCACCACCATGTTCAGTGCTTGGTCTCCAGCTCTGACATTTCTTTAGTGCACACGCGGTGTTTTCCTGTATGAGAGCCTACCAAGTCGCACACAGTCAGACAGTTTTAGCTGGGGAACCCCTGGCTTGGAGGGCTTGGAGAAGGAAATTTTCAGTGAAAATAGAAAGTTCTTTTTCATATCTGTTGATATTGTAGGTGTGTGTGTGTGTGTGTGCACGTGCACGCATGCGCGTGTATGTGTGTGAACATCTGGAGGGAGTCACTTTTCTCCTATCCTGTAGGTTCTAGAGATCAAACTCAGGTTGTCAAAATCAGCCCCAAGTGCCTCTAACCACTGATCCATTTCATTTGCCTGTTTTGAAGTTTTGACGAATAATTTCAGTTACTAATGGTTTTTATTCCTTGGACCTTGCAGTATTTCCTTAAGCTCCCCGTTACCCCCCATCCCCCCGTGTTTTCTGATACTCGGGAAAAACCTTTCATGATGGTTAATTTTCCAATGTCAGCCTTGCTTGACTCATGGTGCTCACTTGTGTGGGGCGGTCCTAGTATGGATGCTGCTGATTGGTCTTCTGTGATGAGATTGACATCTTACAGGCGGCTGTTGTCCATACACTAAGTGAATCTCTCTCTAATATGGCTGGACACTTCAGCTTCATGAGGGTGGAGGCCGTAAGAGCAGAGTGAAGCTTCCTAAGGCAGGAACCTAGGAGGGGCCCTTGGACTGGACCCCAGAAACCTCTTTATTTCTAGGCTGTTGTCCTGACAACACAGTTTATGATTCGGGTTGCAACATCAGCTCTTCCCTGGCCTGCTAGCTCTGATAAAGTTATGTTTGTTCATCCGTTTGTCCATCCATCTGTCCATCTGTCTGTCATCCATTCATCATCTGTCAGTTAACTAAAACCGTCGGACTCTGGCTATCTCCTGTTGGTTCTGATTCTCTTGAAAGCCCTGTTAGCCACAATCAGAGCAATTGCTGTGTGTGTGTGTGTGTGTGTGTGTGTGTGTGTGTGTGTGTGTGTTTGTCTCGTGTTGGAGAGTATGACAACAGGGACAGTACCTGACTGATTCTTATCTCCTTCTCAAGCACTTCCAGAGAGCTAAACACACAGGGGTGCTCAGTAAATATTCGAAGAGTAAGTGAATGGCTTTGCTTTGTGAACTGACTGGTCTAGACTCTACCACTTATCAGTTCTGGGTCCCAGGTCCTTCCTTTGCAAAACAGGGACCACCTCCGCCTCATGGCAGATGTTACTGGTGAATGAGATGGGGTGTCTGCTGGGTAAGGATGGTATGGAGTTAATGCAACATGAGGGGTGGTGTAGGTTGAACACCCCTAATTTGAAGTCTTCCCTACACAACCACAAACGGAAAATTCCACACATGGTCTTGTGATGGGCTGCAGTCAAATGAGAGCATATTAAAAATATTGCCTAAGATTACCTTCAGGCTGTGTGTTCAAGGTATACACGAAACATAAGTGAATACTGTGTTTATAGACTTGGTCTTTATCTCAGAGACATCTCATTCTGGCTTATAGCAAATATTAAAACAAAACAGGAACTTGAAACTTCTGGTGCCAAGAATTTTGAATAAAGTCTGCTCAGCCTGTCCTACCAACCTCCTCTGCCGCTTTTGAGATTTTGCAAGGTTGCTTCAGAGATAATGTGAAATGTGAGCAGAACATTCTAGAAGAGGGGTTTTCAGCTTTCCTAGTGCTACGGCCCTTTAATATAGTTTCTCATGCTGTGGTGACCCCCAACCATAAATTATTTTCATTGCTACTTCATGAACATAATTTTGCTACTTTTATGAATTGTAATATAAATATCTGTTTTCTGTTGGTCTTAGGTGACCCCTGTGAAAGGGTTATTCGACCCCACAGGGGTTTCTAGCCATAGACTGAGAACCATCGTTCTAAAACATAATGGGGCATCACAAGTGGCAGTTCCCTTCCAAGTGCCAAGCTCTTTTGTGTGAACTGTGTCTTTCAATATACTTTTTTTTTTTTTTTTTTTTTTTTTTTTGGTTCTTTTTTTTTCGAGCTGGGGACCAACCCAGGGCCTTATGCGCTTCCCCTAGGCAAAAGCGCTCTACCACTGAGCTAAATCCCCAACCCCTCAATATACTTTCTATTTATGTCTTGCAAAACACTTTTCTTCTCTTTCTTTCTGAGGCAGTATCTTGCTGTGTATCCCAGTCTGTCTTTGAACATCCAGAAGTCCTTCTGTCTCAGACTCCCTGGTGCTGGGATTATAGGTGTGAGCCGTCACACCCAGATCAGTGCCCCAGGTAAAGGAGGAGGAAGCTAAAGCCCAGAGCTCTTCCTTCAAGACAGGGTTTCTCTGTATAGTCCTGCCTGCCCTGGGACTCTCTCTGTAGACCAGACTGGCCTTGAACTCATAGAGATCCATCTGCCTCTGCCTTCCGAGTGCTGGGATTAAAGGCGTGCATCACCACTCTCTGGCTCATTTCTCTGTCTTGCACAGAGCTCACTAGGCTCACTAGGCTGTATGTCTCCTTGATTAATAGTTGGCCTCAGATCCTTGACGGGTCAGCCCTTGTCCTTCTCCTGTGGTGTCTTCCCTTGGAGTCCCTTGCCATTACATCACCACCAACTCTCACTACCACTGGGTATCTGTTTTGTCTACGGTGCCATGTGAACTTGTGTGGTTTTTCATCTGTCCACCTGCTTCATTCTACCCTGCCCATGCTGCCCTCCTCCTTTTTGTAAAAAGTGAGGTCTTATGGTGTGTGTGTTGCTAGGAGATGCTAATGACCAACACTGAAATATAAAAACTGGACCTTGCGTTCCAAGGGCGGGGCTGCTCACAGACACTAGAAGAAAGTAGACTCTTTCAGCCATCTGTAGGTGTTGTTGGGTGCATGGTGATGACTGGGGACCACCACCTTCTGTTATCTATAGATTACAGCTTTGTCTGATGAGGTGAAGGTGATCTTCATTTTTTTTTCCAAAATAATTTTAATTAAGATTTTTTTGATCTATGCATATAAATAGGGAACTTGTCTTTGTCATGGTTATGGGAATCTCAGAAAGTGCCTTGTATTGATGATTTAACTATATCAGCTCTATTGGCCTTTTTTCTAAGATGGTATAATATTTTTTTAATGAAATTTCTTTTTTTTAAAAAAAAAAGATTTATTTTCTATGAGTACACTGTAGCTGTCTTCAGACACACCAGAAGAGGTCATCAGATGCTATTTACAGATGGTTGTGAGCCACCATGTGGTTGCTGGGAATTGAACTCAGGACCTTTGGAAGAGCAGTCAATACTCTTAATGACTGAGCCATCGCTCCAGTCCCCTCTAAGAGGGTCTTAATGGGGCATCCTTTGGGTTGTAATTCAGTGATTCCCCAGGTTTCTTAGTACTTGGATGCATATTTACTGATATGGCCAGGTCAGCCACCTAGGGAGCCCTGGTGGTCTCCATAAATGCAGGTGTACTACAAGTAAATAACATGCTTGTCTAGCTGGCCTGAAACTTACTATGCAGACCAGGATGGCCTGGAACTCACAGAGATCTGCCTCTGCCTCTAGGGTGTTGGGATAAACAGACCAGATTCTTGCTCTTGGCTTTTGGACATGATTTCTAGGGATTGAATTTAGGTCCACGCTTACACGATGATCAGTTCACTGAATGAACTATTTTGTGGGCCCCCTTTGTCTCTCTGTGGATGCTCATTTTCAACATTACACACTCCAGCCCTGAGGGACTTCTCTGAGGCTGGCTTCACGGGAAGGCACAGCTCCTCTCAGTTCCATATTGTCCTTGAGGCTAACCTCTTCCTCGCTTGTAGGTTTTCCTCACCTCCATTGAAGATTCCATGAAGGTAAAATTTCAATAGTACCAGTTGGGCTATTTTTATTTGCTCTCTGGCCCCACTGACGAAACTGGCACCTGAGGCTGTGGTACAGGCCCAAGGTTGTCCAGCTGCTTCCAGACAGACCTTCCAGGTAAGGAAGCTCACTGTCAGGAGCTGGCGAGGCTACCTCCTTAGCTATTAGCCCTGAGAGATCATGCAGGGAAGACTAACTAGTTTTCTTAGGAATGCCAGGGAGGTTTTCTCTGGGCAGAGAAAGCCTTTGAAAAGAAATGTTAATATTCTTCAATAAGTCAGAATGCCCCACTGAGCCGCTGAACATTTGCAATTCTGTAGTTCCTCTGTTCTCCTGGGCCAGATCATCACAGGGGATTTTAGCTTCAAGTTGGGAGCTAAGGAACTTTGCAGTGCCCCTTTCTTACCTGTGAGCTGGAGGCTGTGTTCAGAGCGAGCTTCTCTTGTTCCTCGGATGGTACTCCCTGGTGCTAGTTTTATCCTGAAATTGCTTTTGGGCTTTCTCACAGCTCCAATTCCCTCCTATTGCCAGTCGCTTCCAGAATGGGCTTAGCGAATGCGGATGCGAGGCTTAAACCTCTGTTGGCCTTTCTCTGTACTGCCCTGCTGCGGGGAAGAGTCTGTCACAGGGTGCCCGGGCGGCGGGCATTTCTACAGTATACCCACTGTGTCTGTGGCCAAGGTCGGGGCGGAGGTATGCACTGTGCTCATTAGTAAACGTCTGCAGAAATGAGCTTGTGACTTACTTGGTCTTTGTGACTCGATTGTCCTTGAGGGCAAGTCTAGATTGTCAGGTTCCAAGAGCAGTTGGGAGACAGAGTCCCTGGCTGGGACTCTTTATGTCCATGGATGACAACGAGAAGGAAGGATCAAGAAGCCACAGCTCAGTGGCAGGAGGACTCTGAAGACGCCAGTGAAGAGCTGTGGGAATCAGAAGCAGCCCGGGTCTACCATTAGACACAGACAGAGTCTGGTGCTGTCCACTGGGCCTCGGCTTCCTGCATGGCTGCTGGTGGTGATTGAGAATAGTGAGCCGGGAGGATTTGGCTTTGGTGAGTGAATGGGTATTTGTGTCAGTTCAGACCTGGGCAGCCTAGAACCCGGGGTAAGAGAGGGTGAGCCACATCTTTCCTGGGGATGTTTCCTTCTTTCCTGGTCCCTGGCCTGCCTGGAGCTGCAGCTTTTGTATCCCCAGGTAGGAATCCATCTGCTGTGTCTTGAGTTGCTTCTGGAGTAGTTGACACATTGCTGATCTTCGGAGTGCGTTAGAACAAATCACCTGGTGGCAACGCGGGCTGGAGAACTCAGAACTCATGGAAACAATGTCTCTGAGGACATGTTGTCTTGTATGTGAAGCACAGGAAGTGGCTTGGATTTTCTTCCCAAGAGAAGGGAAAGGACCGCTGAATTCTTCCCTTGACCTGAGGGTATCTGCCTGTGCAGTGGAGACGTTAGTGCATACCCCTACCTCTCCATGTTTGGCTGGACAGAGGTCAAGAGGTCCAGGCAGACCTGAGTTCAAACCCCTTTCTGCCTCTTCTAGGACGGAGACTATGGGCATGTTATTACATTCTCTCATGCTCAGCTTTCTTATTAGCATACAAGGAATAGTGAAATATGTTGACTGGGTGACAATAGCTGCTCCAGACTATTGTTGTAAGGATTTAGTGAGTTTCTCTGTGACACAGAAATATCAGATTCCGGAAGTACCCGGAACAACCAGATACTTACGTATACGGTGTCTCTTGTTACTGTTGTCTGTACAAACATGGCTTTGGAACCTGGTCCTCCTGCAGAGGGTTCTAGAGGGTTTTGGCTCCACAGAGTGTAGGAAGATTTTGACTGTGGAGGTCAGTAGTAGGCGTCAGATCTTTGACCTGGAAGCAGATAATGAAGGGGTTCTAGGTCTTTCTTGAGAAACTTGTATCTTTGTCAGGGGCAAATCTCTCTGGATTGCAAAGTCTTGTCTAAGGATAGACACTCGGTAAAAAGGTCTCACAGTGACTCTGCATGCGTTGAGGGACCAACTCCTTGCTGTTTCAGGAGGGGAGACCCCTGGGAGGAACCCCCAAGTGCTAAGAGTTGATGCTGTGAGTTTTGATCCCAGAAAGTTGAGGAGCTTCGGGAGGAGAGAGGAGAAGCCTCCTGTTGAAATCTTTCAGGTAGTTTGCGGACAAGCTGGTGGAGGATTGCTCTGCTGTCTCTCAGGAGACAGGACTTCTGGAAGAGCTGTAGTTATAGTGTCTTGGTGCCTGTAAGCAACTCTGTTGGGCAAACAGTGACTGAAGTCCTAAGTTTGTGTAGGGTTATAGAGCAGTTCCAGCCGCCCCCGCTCTTTTCGAAGATCATTATCAAAGTCTCCAAGGGGAGGAAACCTGGTGTACTAGCACCTGAGAGGGTGTGGGGGCCGACCACCCTGTTTGATGTAAGCCCCTGCCTCCCAGCCCTCTGGTGGGAGATGAAATGCCATGCAGGAGTTCCAAGGCTGGCTGGTTTGGGAACCTTCAGAGAGCAGACCATACAGTCTTCTGGATGTAAACCGACTCTTTAGAAAAAATGGCCCTTTCATGTGTTCAGGTTACATGTAAAAATGAAAAAAAGAAATTGCAGGAAGGTGCCTGGGCTGTTCTTTACAGGCACGGAGGACACCCTAACTTTTAACTGAGTTCCCCATTCTGCTCTTTGAACATGAAGGGTTTCTGGATTGTATAGTTGTGGGCATGAACGGACCTGTTTCGGTGCTCTCTTCACTAAACACAGGCTCTACTCCACCATCTTCATTCCAAGTGGGGTCAAGGTTTCCCTTCGCAAAGGTGGATGCTCTTTTTTACGTTTTCACTGGCTCTTGCCATCCCTCCTCGGGGCTGCAGTGAAGCTTGGCCGCACGCTGCCTCAGATGTATCCATCTGACAGTTACCTTGGACGGGAGTGCTCTAGCATAGCGCATGTCCACACACGTGAAGGTCCGCACCGGGGTTGGGAAAGCAGCAGTCCAAATCAGTGTCACGCTCTACCCAGCATTTAGTTACCGGTGCCTTCTGACAAAAGAATCACGCTCACT
Source organism: Rattus rattus (assembly GCF_011064425.1). Taxonomy (NCBI): domain Eukaryota; kingdom Metazoa; phylum Chordata; class Mammalia; order Rodentia; family Muridae; genus Rattus; species Rattus rattus. The sequence continues at coordinate 82,143,607 of NC_046162.1, forward strand.
TTCTGGTTCTGAATGGAAGACCTTTTGTGTATTTACTGCAGATATGATAAGTGCTTGTCTGTGGGGAAACCAGCTGCCCCCATGGTTTGGGGCAGCATTTTCAACACCTGGCAGTTTGCATTTCAATGTGGTAGATTAAAACACACACACACACACACACACACACACACACACACACACACACACACACACACACACACACAACCCAGCTTAAGCCATGATCTTTCTTGGTAGCCTGGAGAGAAGCAAGAACAGGCCCTGGCAGAGATAGGCACCAACAGATGTAGAGATGTCTCTGGGAAGTTCCTGATGACAGGAGAAGTCACATGACTTTTCCTTCCTGGGGTATGCACACCTTGCACATCCCAGACACTGTGGTAGGTAGGATATTATAAATGGCAGAAGGTCAGATGATGTGGGTGGTCCAAAGAATGACCAAGGAGACTGGCCTGTGTGAGCAGGTCAGGATAGCCTCCCAGGGTGGGAGACTAGAGTCTGAAATGTAGGGCATTGGTTTCTTAAAATCAAAGTAATATGGTACCAAAGGCTGGGTGACTTTAGCATCAGAAATATCTTGTCTATATGGTTGGGGAGCTGGAAAAGTCCAAGGTAAAGGTTTCAGGATGTTGGTTCTTCAAAAACCAGGAAGAAAGGTTCAGTTCTGGGCCTTCTTCCTTTGCTTACAATAGTCACTTTCTCCCCATGTCTACACTGTGCCTGTGCCCACATGTGTGCACTCCTGCACCCCCACACCCCGAAACGGACACTAATCATGTCAGATGAAGGCCCCATTTTAACCTAGGTACCCCATAGGTACCCTGTCTTTACATATGATCCCATTTAGAGGTCCTGGGGGTTAAGAAGTCACCATAAACATTTTTGCAGGGCACATGGTTCTACATATAGTAGATAGGAGGCAGGGGCAGAGAGGATGGTGAGCGTGAGTTTCTCATTCAAGGGAACAGCCATAGATTAAAGAAAGAGCTGTGTGCACTTGGAGGCTGTGTGTGTGGCATGACATATCTGTTGGCTAGTGGCAAGAGACGGAAAAGGGAAAGCAGGAAGAAAATAGATCACCATCTTGCGTATCATCTGAGGCGTCTGGGGACTGGCAGTCTGGGGCCTGGTGGCACAGAGTGTGGACTGATCCTAGGATATTAAGCTGGACCCTGTCTGCCCTATGGAATCCCAGCCCGGGCCTAGCTGCTCAGAGAGGCACTTGCATTTTAACATCTCTCAAGTGAATCAGGGGCCTACTGCAGCTTAGGAAGTGCTGATCTGGAGCTCTGAGTCTTTGCCTTGGCTTCAGATGGTGTTGCCTGTGAAGGCATGGTCAAGCCTTGGGGGGGGGTGTTCTAGTGTCCTTGGTCTGGCTGTGGAGTAAGCTTTGGGAGGGTTTGAAGGCTTCCTGTATGGTTTTCCATTGCAGCCAATATTGAGATGAGATGATGGGGAGAGGAAGCTAATGTGTATGGGTTTGGGTGGGGCAGAAGGCACAGACCCCTTCCCCCCATACACACACACACACACACACACACACACACACACACACCACGACCACCACCACCACCACCACCACCACCACCACCACCACCACCACCACTACTACCACCACCACCACCACCACCACCACCACCACCACGAGCTAGGGCCCAAAGCAGCCAAGGGTTACCTGCTATTTTGTTCGGAAAGGTCAGAGTTGGGAAGGACAAAGTCAGAGGTTTGTCTGATAATCACGGGGAGCCTTGGGCTCCACTGTGTCTGTCATTTATGGGGGTGCCTAGGTAGAAGACATTGTTGGCGGTGTTAGCGACATCTATCAGGTGATGGGGGTCCTGGTGGAGGTGAAGTTGGGGGTAGGGAGCCTGCGTGCAAGGGCAGGAGAGACATTCCTGCCACATTTTGCGGAAGCTTTGTATTTATTTCCCATAGCCCCCTAGCTTCTGGAAGGCTAGGCCCGCTCCTAGGGCAGGATGCTTTTCATGGCTGTTGCGTGTACCAGATAAGCCCTCCAAAGCCCGCTGGTGATACAGGTGATCTAGAGAAAACAAACAGGAGCGAGAAGGCAAACAAACCCGATCACCCAAACAGCGTTTATCCCAGTTTAGCGCTGAGACTCGGATTAAGCAGGTCACATGGCCCACAACTTTCCTTCAATCCTTAGGAGACCTCTCCCGTGGAAATCTTTTTCGGCAGCTTTGCAATTTTGATTTTGAGTTAATTAGATTTGTGTTGTTTGGGAGACTTGGTTAATGCATTTCACCCCACAGAGCTAATTTGCCTCTGTCTAAATTAGGTCTTTGCTAGGGTGGAGGGTGTACACGGGGATGCGGGCATCTCGACTTGACTCACACGGGGAGCCGAGAGGCCGTTAGATGGTAAACAAGAGAGGCCTTCGAAATCACCGCTTGTCATCATCGTCATTAGTGTGGGAGATCTGAGGTCCCACTGAGTGCACAGAGAAAAGGCATCATGTGACTGCAGGATGGGCTTGTTACATACTTCATGGAGTACAGCCCAGTGTCCGGCTGCCTTGTCAGTCCTGGGCTTAGCACAAAAGGGAGAGCTATTTGGGGGACAAGGCAGTGGACAATGCGGTGTAATAAATAGAGTTTCTCCAACCTCTTAGGAAGTGTCTCAGACCAGCCCTCATTTTACAAGCTCAAGAAGCTGAGGCCTAGAGCCATCAGTTCTGGAATTTGGAAGACGACTTGTTTGCCTTTCTTTTCCTAGGTGTCCTTGTCCTGCCCCGCCTGCCCCAGCTTTGGCTGCATTCAAAGGGTGGTGGGGGATAGTCTGATTGCATGGTACTTGAGAGATGACTGGAGATGCCAAGTGATGGCCTGGGGTCCGGTTTTACGGATTCATCACAAACCCTGTTCTTTGTCTTTATAATCTGTGTCTCAGATTATAGACCATGTGTTGGTGATATAACACCAGGACTCATAATTCAATATTTTACATCCTGCTGACCTTCTCAAAAGGTTTTGAGTCAGCAAAAAAGAAAGGGGGTGGGGAGGTAAGCCCAAGGAAATAGAATCAGACCGTCTCTGACCCTCAGAGGGGTGCTCGGAAGCCGTCTGTGGAGGTGGGCTGTACTTTGAGAGCCCCTCTCAGTAGGATCTGTTCCCATCAGACATCACATAGACTAGGTAGCTTGAGGTGGGGCAACAGACCATTACCTCGTTTGTCACTCTAGTGATTTGGAAGAGTCCTCCCTCCTGGAGCACTGCTGATCCCTGGGGCGTGAGTGTTGTTGTGGGCATACGTGTTGTTGCCGTCTCTTCAGTTCGTGGCACCAACGGAGATGATCGTGTGTGGAGAATCCTATTTTAGGCATTTTGGCAAAAGAGGCATAACCCTTGTCCTTTGGAAAATTATAGACTCATCAGCAAAGCAGTATACATGCCCAAAGATGACTTAGTGCCAGAAGAGCCTCAATATCCTCAATTACCATCATTAGCATCATGGAAGAAAAGCTGCCCTCCTCTACTGTCCCAGATTATAGCCTGGCACATGCAGTCAGCAGCACAGAAGTGCATAAAGAAGACTGAGATAGGATTTGTTTCAGAGACTCCCTCCTCCACAGCTGGCAAACAGAGCCTGGGATGTGTGCTCAGGGTTGGGAAGCCTTGGCTTTTAGCTGTGTGTCTCAGGAAAGGTGCTTGAAGGAAGGGCTTCAAAGTGGGATAAGGCAAGGTAGGCAACAGAAGTCCACGGTGAAGGTCGAGGTTGGGCGGGGCATAGTGAGGGTTTTCACCGCTGCCAGCTGGCTGGCTCCTCCGGATCGCCTCTACCAGATCTTTCCAGCCATCCATCCCGGACTCTTCCACGGCTTTGTTTGGTCTTCCTGTGGGAGCCTTCTGAATACCAGCTCCTTCCCTACTTCCCAGGCTACCCCAGTGATGGTTTCTATTTGCCATGAGGACCTGGTTAGAGACACCGTGGAGTATACTGAGGTTGGGACTCTACTGTTTGTCATTTATAAGACCTTGAAGAGGGAGGATGTTGGAATCTCTTGTCTGAAACACAGGTCTGGAAAGGTGCTTGGGGGAGAAACAGAAGGTAGACGTGAACCCTCACAGTCCACCCTGAAAGCCAGACCCTTGGGTAGATAGCGTCTTCACACAGTAAGCTTTCCTCCTGTGTGGTGTTCTGCCCGTTAAGAGTAGAGCATGTTACACTGCAGGAGCATCTGGTTCCTCAGGATGTAGCGGCTGATTTGTTAGTTGTAATTTCCTAATGTAGGCTGCATGAAGGAAGCAGGAGCCTGGCTAGAGAGATTGTCCTCTCTGCTTGGTGGTGTGGTGGCCACAGGTCTGACTTGGTCCTTCACCTTGGTGTGGGAGCACCGTCCTTTCAGGAAGGAATTGTAGCTGTGGATTTTGCCATCTTCTGAGCTTATAGATGTCCTGGGTGGTAATGGTCAGGGTCTACTGTCCCTGGGCAGGCTGAGAGCTTAGATGATGACAGGGGAGGTGTTTAGGAATTGTAGGGAGGGGATAAAGCCTATGCCATCATCAGGAGTGCCCCCCCTTTTTTGTTAGCATTTTCAGTGCTGGGCTTGTCACATCTGTCTCTTCACTTCATACCGAGGAAGCTGAGACTCTAAGAAGCAGACTGAACTCTTGAGGATCACACAAGTAGTTTGGTGGTAGCGTTGGGACGTGAACACCCCAGCTCCCACCTGAAAGGCTAAACTTCCTAAATCCAAGATACGTTCTTTTATGCTTACAATGACTTACACATGAGGGGCGTTGGATCCCAGTGGTGAAACTTGCAGGCCGTAGGTTCAATCAAATGGGGTAGAGGCTTGATGGAAGGACTGCCTGCTCTCTACTGGATGGCGCGAGGGTGTAGATTGCTCTGAACACATTTGCTCACGGCAATCCTAAACAAAATTGAAGCCTTTTGGGTAGTTTTTTTCAACTCTGTTGTCTGATGGGAATGTGGCCTCAGTTTACCTGTTTAGCTACACTGCTGGCAGTCACAGAGCCAGTCCTCTCTGTCCTGGGCCCTCTGTTTGGCTCTTCCCAGTGTTTGTTTCTGACGGTGGATGGACGGGGACAGGCTGCATCTCGGGGATGTCTGGATTGTTGCTTGATGTCAAGGTCAAGTGAGTTGATGCTAGGAGTCCCGCTCCTTGCCAGTCCCCCTTTCCCTGCTTCATCTCACTCTCGGCATCTTTGGAACAACAATGGCTCCTTGCTTTGAGTGGTCACCAAGCTGCTGCCTACGAGTTTTCTGGACACTTGCTGCTGAACTGTGTTCCGATCGAAAGCAACACAATTACTCTCTGAAGCTTGAGGGCAATTGTGAACACTTGCAGTCTGCCTTCTTGTTCAATACTTGCCTGGAGTGTCTCTCTGAGAGGGCTGGAAAGGCATCTAGGATGAGGAGAGCGGTTGGCTCTGTTGCTGGATTGGGATAGCTGGGTTTTGCCTCTTGGTGAGGGAGGGATTTTTATTTAGACATTCACATGGGGACTTAAATCAGAGCAGAGGTGACACCTGGCCTCTTTCAGGTGCAAGCCAATTTGCAGAAGGCTACAGAGGATGGCTAGGCATGCAGAGCTGTTCGGGGGAATCCTCCAGGGAGAAGCCCTGAGGGGAGGTACCGTCAGATGTTCTCTGCCAGTTTGCACAGCGCTGGGAGGCAATATTTTAAGACAGTTGGGGAGGGTCAGAGGTTCCTACCTTTAGAGACTCATCAAAGAGCTAAGTGGTGCCCAAGGGCAAAGAATGATTTCTTCCAGAATTTTGCATCCTGTGCTCCTGCACTTCTTTGTCTCAGTATATGCAGGCTGGTCGAGGGTCGCCTCTAGTCCCAACGTTCTGATGCGGAGAGGAGGAAACGCCAGACAGATCTTGCTGTCTTTGCAGCCAAACCATGAGCCCTGCCTGTGGGGAGGAAGAGAAACTTGGCACACGGGTTTTTGCTGCTGTTGCTAGCTATTCTCTAGAGATAGAAATGTGTATCTGTTCACGCTTTTAAATGGTCCCCTTGTCCCTCCTTATTCCTTCCTGTCTCAAGCTCAGCCCTCCTGCTGCTGCTCCTGTGTCTGGACCAAGGTGAAGAGGGTATAAGAACGTCCCATTGCGTCCCCTTAACTCTGAGGCATTGTCAGGAGCCATGGATTTGGGGGCCTGAGGTGACAAGGTGTAGTGTCAGCTTCCCACGAACACCCTGAACGCTTCTGTCCCCTCCGCATGTGACCTGGTCCAAGGCCAGGAGAAGCAACCAGAGATCTCCTTTTAGAGCTTTCAAGGCCACTGGGTGGGTGTTGTCCTTCCCACCCAGGCTTCCAGATCTGCTGCGAACAGATAGAGATCGGGATTAGAAACAGTTTGGGAAATGCCATGAGCTTTGATTGGCAAGGTGGGTCAGCAGATTAGGTCTGAATTAGAGAAGGGTGACAAGAAGCCCCAACTCTGGCCTCAAGGTCCTTGTTGGCACCAAATAATTTTTGGAGCACTCAGCTACTCCTCTGTGCTCTGCTCCTCCACCCCGTTTTCCTGCTGGGAATCCCAGTGTGGCCTTGTAAATATTAACTCTGGAAACACCCATGCCTCTCTGGAGAGCTCTGTTACACCAGAACTCATGCTGACCTTTCCCCTGGATGAGCCCACAGAGTTTCCCCGCAGGCAAGCTGTCTCCTCCTCTGTATCTGCTCCCACCAGCCGCTAGCACCTGAGGAGCCCATTATGCTGAGGAGAGGGAAGGAAAATGCAGGGAGAAGGAGAGGGGTCGTGTTAGTGGGTGCTCTTATTTTTAAGCCTCCAGAGAGATCTTGTGTTGAGCAGGATACCTTTGCACCATGTTTGAAATGTCAGCTCCTTGAGGGCGGGCGGGGGGCTTTTCTAAACTCCTGGCCGTGTGGAGGAAGAGCCGTGGATGCCCAGAGGGAATGGGTCCTCCCTTGGTGGCAGTGAAGCAGGGGTTCAGTGTCAGCCTCCTAGGAGAGGAGGCAGGTACCCCCTTTTCTCGCCTTTTTGAATGTTGGCTGCTTTTTGTTTTTGCTTAAGATTTGAACCTCAGAGTCCAATTAGAAGAACCTGTATGGAAAAAGTTTATTCCTGTTTCAGGAAAGGGTAAGAAAAATATTTGTTCCCATCATCAAAGTGGAAATTTAAGTCAGTGACAATGGAAACTATTTCTGGCCATTCTCAGACCAGAGAGAGAGAGGAGGGGCTGGGTTGATTCAAGCAGGGCGGAAGAATTCAGGCACTGTAAATTTTAGGGGTGAAATAACAGCGTAGAAATAAAAACTCCCCAAGGAAACATAAACCAACCTTTAATCAAACATAAACAACAGGCCACAAGTCCCCTTCCCTCTCTGAGCTGGCGGCTCCACTACCGCCTAGGTTTGTGCTTGCCTGCTGGACTGAGGCTGTAGTCACTAGGAGTGGAGGAACGTTGGGTCTCCTCAGAAGGCCCTTGTTGGTACCAGACAACCTTTTGGAGCACTCAACCAACTCTTCTGGGCTTCCCTCCGCCTGTACTTTGTTTTTTGGGCTGGGGATCCCAGTGCTGCAGTTGTAGTCCCTGGGTTAGGTGACACTTGGGGGACGACTTCCAGGTAGAGACCAGAGAGGTCTGAGAGCAAAGGCCTTTTACAAACTGTGAATTGTATTGGTTGCTTGGGGGGAAAAATCAGTTAATTAGACCAGTCCAGCTGCTGGGAAGCGGGGTGTGTGTGTGTGTGTGTGTGTGTGTGTGTGTGTGTGTCTCAAGTTTGCCCATGCCCATTAGGAGAAGGCAAAGAAGCATCGGAACCTGACTGAAATTTGGGTTATGAGGAGGTCTGATTTTTCAGTACTAGATGCTGATTCTATGGAGTTCCGGGTTCTAAGTCATGCAGCGAGTGATTCTGAAATAATTTTTTTTTTAAGTTCTGAAGAGTTCAAGCAGAAACTTGAACTTCTCCCACAGGCTTCTGAGATCCATGTCTGAGAAGTGGCATGGGTGACACCATGCCACTGGACGTCTGGGGACAGTATGGGGATAAGCTGTCTGGACACATGGCTGGTGCTCACTAAGGCCTGACTTTCCTGAGTTGCTGCTTGTTGCTGGAATTTCCAACCCCAATAAGCCCATATAAACAACCCAGTTATAATTGTAAGCTATAAGCCTCGGTTGGGCCGACCTAACACTACACTCACTCATTCCCCAGCTCTGAGACCCCTTGTTACTTGCGGATTCTCCTGGCCACATGGTTCTGCGCCATCATGGCTTCCTCCTCAGTCTTCTCTCCTTGCTCTCTCATCCTCCTCTGCCTCTCTTCCTGCCCCATCTCTCAAAGACTTCCCGTCCCACCTTTCCCCTCCACTGCCCAATCACGGGCTCTAGCCTTTATTGACCAGTTAAAATGGGTCTTCTGCATACGAGATGACTGCTCGTGGGGGAGGGGGCGACCCCTCTTGAGGAAGCAGAATTAACATCAGAATACAAACAGCCGCAGGATGGCTGCTTTTCAGCCTCCATTGGGGTGCTCCTTCCACGATTTTCTGGCAGTGCTAGGTTTCAGCTTCCCAAGGGACAGTGGCACCTTTGTTGGCATGAGCTACTCTGCCAGCTGTGTGGATGGACAGTGGCTCAAGCCAGCCCTGTTGCTGCAGTGGGTAGGGCTCCTCCCTAGAGCAAGAGGTTCTGGTAGAGGCAGAGAAATCGTGTGTTGTAGGATCCAGAAAGTTCTCCGGGGGTGAGATCGTGGGGTGAGAAGGGGCTCCCAGGTTTAAAGGGGTTCGGAATGGCCTTCTGCAATCATCATTGGCTCACTGCCTTCATTAGTTCCTGCTCTGGGAGTGACATTATCCCTGTGAGATGGGCTTCTGCTTGGGTAAGGGCTCAGTTTCCCAGGCAGTCACTTTGCATCTGTTATGCGCTCAGAGCTAGGAGGCACAGCTGTGCTCTGTCCTTAAGAGACTTGAGTTTTTAGCTGTGAGTTCAAGGCCAGTCTGGTTTACAGACTGGGTTCTAGGACAGCCAGAGATACATAGTGAGATTTTAGAGGAAGAGTCCGAGGCCTGGGAGTAGAGGTGGCCATTGGGGTCTCTGAGTTACTCTGTGATCGGAACCCAGTCATACTCAGCATGGTCTGTCATGGCCTTGGCGGTGAAGCCATCCATGCTCCGTCAGTTCTTTTCTTAGTCTTCGGTTGTTCCGGTAGGAAACAGTGAGGAAGGTAGCAGAGGCACGTGGCTGAATGGCACATGAGCACCGGGCGCTTTCCCACCGCTTGAAGCTTCTCTTCAGGCTGCTGGGCTTGGGGGGCGGGGGTAGTGAGTGTTTTACAGGTGGGCGGTTGTGGATCCTGCTTTGGAGCTGACAGTGAAACTCAGTTGTGTTCTTTCTGGAACTTTCTTCCAGTCTCTCTGTCACCTCCCTTGGCTCTGTGGCTCCAAACAGCTGGTGCTGTCCCCTCTTTTCGGATCTTTCGATAGATGTTCTCCACTTGCTATATCGAGTCATGGGGTTGGGACAGACCTGGGCCTTAGGCACTTTACTTAGTGCATTTTACCAACCCATGTGCAACATGGAGGAGAGAAAGGGATGGTTGGGAAGACAGCAGGAAGTACTGCCTAGGTTGAAGAGTGGTTATAATAGCCTCTTTGTCATCTGGTACCTCGGGGTGGGTGACTATGATACAGGCACCAGCAAATGCAAAGGTAGGGGGAGAAGAACCTGCAGAGAATGTTCTAGAACAGCCACCACCCATGAAGAACAGTTTTGAGATGGGCAAGCAGGAACATAGTGGCGTTTGGCTTGGCCTGGTGACTTGTGCCTGTAATCCCACCTGCTGTGGGTTCAAAGGTAGATTGGAAAAATCTACCTTTCAAAGGTTTGTAGGGAAATCCTGCCTCCAAGTGAAAGTCAAAGGGACTGGGAATGCAGCTTAGTGAGAGAGGACTGGGTTAGCATGCATAAGGTCCTGGGTTCGAGCCCCTGAACTGCCAGAAAAAGGATGTGAAAGGGGTCCCTTGTGAGCCTTGAGCTTCCCATGCCTGTCCTCCTGGACCTGGCCACCCTCTCTTGTATTATACTTTGATGATATACCCCTCCTCCCCAACCTCAAGACACTGTCCCTCACTTGTGCCTCTTTGCTGCCCAAGTTGGTGGTGTCTTCATGTTTGACCTGACCAGTGACAGGTCTCCTGTCTGGATACTTCCTCTCCTCCTGCCCATGTACCTGTTGGCTGCCCAGAGGGCTTTTCTCAAAAAGCAATGTAATCATATTCTTTTCTAAAGTACTAATGGAGCCACAGTTCCAAGGGGAGGTTCTTCGGTATGGTGTCTGTCACCAGACTCTGACCCTAGCTAGCCTCATTTGTCAGCCTTTCTTGTTGCTCCTGCATATCCTCTTGGGTGTCCATTATGGTTGATGCCTTTCTAGAACATTCTCTGGAGGTACTTCTGCACTCCCTTTGCATTTGCTGCTGCCTCTGCCACGTCACGTATTTCTCATGAGTCTCGTTCTCCTTTGGGTGTTAACTGAACCTGTCCTTATTGCTACTCTACTTACTTGTCCACTCGCTCTTTTATAGTTGCGGCCTCCATGTTACCATGTGACTACAGGTCTACTGTGTCACGTCTGCCGCCCGCAGCTCTTCTATAACTTGGTGGGCTACAGAATCCGATCTGCCTGTCTTCAGACTATATGGTGTCTTCATCTTGCTGAATACGAGGGTGCATGGATCTTCCTGAAAACCTTCCAATGTCTTTGAATAGAAGCAGGCAGGGCAGGGAGGTGGATGCTGTATAATATGATGCACACATCCCGTTGCTTGTCTGAATCAGAAACCTCCGAATGCAAGCCTTGGGTAAAGCATCCTAGACTGCAAGCCTTGGGTAAAGCATCCTAGACTGCAAGCCTTGGGTAGAGCATCCTAGACTGTAAGCCTTGGGTAGAGCATCCTAGACTGCAAGCCTTGGGTAAAGCATCCTAGACTGCAAGCCTTGGGTAGAGCATCTTAGACTGCAAGCCTTGGGTAGAGCATCCTAGACTGCAAGCCTTGGCATCCTAGACTGCAAGCCTTGGGTAGAACATCCTAGACTGCAAGCCTTGGGTAAAGCATCCTAGACTGCAAGCCTTGGGTAAAGCATCCTAGACTGCAAGCCTTGGGTAGAGCATCCTAGACTGCAAGCCTTTGGTAGAGCATCCTAGACTGCAAGCCTTGGGTAGAGCATTCTAGACTGCAAGCCTTGGGTAAAGCATCCTAGACCGCCTGTTCAAGTTGGCATCTCCCACTTGTAGTAAGGGCGGTGGACCATATCCTGAGCAATGATTTACATTTCCTTAGCGTTTTCAGCAGTGACTGGTGATGTAAGAGCAAACGCCCCGAAGAGTGTGTTGGCTGAATGGATAATCATAGCCAGTGCTTATCAGTGTTAGTAGGCGTGCATTGATCACCAGGCTCCGTTCTTAATGCTTTACACACTTTCGTTTGGCATTCGTGTGAACGTCCTGCAGGAAGATACCCATTGGTCTCTGGTGATGGGCGGTTCCAGGCACCTGCTGCCTTAGGAGTTATCTTAGGTCTCATTGCTGGGAGGTAGGGATGTAGCCTGAATTCAGGAAGCTTGGGTGTAACTGCTGGCCGAACCTTCTGGGCAGGGAGTGTAGGTGTTACACTCAACTGTACAGTTGGAGGCAGACCTGGGAAGGCCTCTGCCTGCCTCACTGTAGGGGACTCTGCATGTTTACTGTCAAGAGTTGGAACACTTGGTCTGAGAGACCTTTGGGTAAGGAGATAGAGTGATTGAGTATGGGGACTAATAAAGAAGAAATCTCCATTTAGTGTTTTACAGAGCACAGTAGAACCCAGCGCTCAGAGAAGCAGTATGTTCTCATCAAAGGAATAGCCTCTTTCGTGGTCATCTTGTCCAACATGTAAACAGGACAAGCCTGAGTAAGGCCCAGAGAGATGGAGTGACACAGCCATTATCTCTCCAAGACCGATCGTCATGGTGCCATGGTGCCTTCTCTCAGGCTCCAGGGTGGCGTCCAGAGTGAGGGCAGGGCTGATGTGTGGCTTTTAGCCCGTCACTGTGGAAATGCCACCCTTGGTTGGTTCGTGTGCCAGCCGACCTTCCACTTTGTACCTTGTGTTTCTGACACCAGCAGCGTGCTTTCTATTCAGTACACGCCTTCTTTGACTCAGTAAATCACCTGAAATGTAGTCATGATACCAGCAAAATGGATCAGCAGCTCCCCTCATCCCTCGTCCCTCTCCTAAGAACAAACCCAGAAACCTTGACCCAGGAGTTCCACCTAGAAGAATGCCATCCCAGGCAGGAATAAAACAAAGTTCTTTTCAAATAATAAAGGGCTTATTCAAGGATGTCCGTTGTGGTGCTGTTTATACAGGCAACTGAACAACCCAGTGGCCCAGCCCCCGAGCTCGGTTGGGTTGGAACCTTCTAGTATTCTGCAGCCGTGGGGCTTGCTGATTGGTGCTAAGGCACTCCCAGAGCTGACTGGAGTGGTTCTGGAGAGCGCTCAGAAAATCCAGCTTTCTGTCACTGGGGCTCATTTTAGGTTTGATATAGATGTAGAATATTCATTGTTTTTTTAAAAAGGAAACATATACAAGATTATGTCCATGATTAAGTTGAAAAACGTAGGGGTTGGAGAACATGGCGCCGCTGGTAAGTGCTTGCTCCGCATGTCCATACATGCTGACACGAGAACCCGAGTTGCATCCCCAGCACCGGTGTAAAAAGCCTTCGTCCCAGTGCACCATGGTGTAACCCCAGCAGTGCAGAGAGGCAGAGAGATGTCTGGGCCTTGCTGAGCCGGTGAACTCCAGGTTCAGTGAGAGACCCTGTTTTTTAAATATGTGCGGCATCATAGAGGAAGACGCTCAGTGCTGAGCTCTGCCCTGTACGCACGAAACAAAGCAAGAGAACTCAGAAGCTGTGGATGAGATGGATAGCGTGGGTAGGTAGATGGATAGAAAGAAGGCCAGCAGTATGGCTGCTTGGGAAGGTTTTTGTCATGAAAAAGTCATTATATTTCTTTTGAATCCAGCATATTTTGCTTTTAGAGTATGAACCTTGCTGAGAAAATGGAAACATCTGAAAGTGAACCCCCTCCCCACTCCTCCCCTCCCTGTGCCTTTGCATTGTGAATTCCCAGAATGCAGAATGGAGAGGGGCACATGTGACCTGGGCCTGTGAGAGGCAGTTCGCAGCTGGAGAGGCCAGGAGCCTCTCCACTTGGGCCTGTGTGGAAAGGCCTCGCTGCACACTTACAGTCAAGGACGAGTATCTTGTCCTGAACACAGAAAGATGACATATTCTCTGCACAGGAATCCCCGTCTCCCCAGCGCAGCGCCATAGACGAATGACCTCTGGGGTGTCTCAAGTGGCTTGGTTTTTGTGACAAGATTATGAAAGCAGCCTCCACTCTTACTAGTGAAACAGACACAATTAGCCCTGTTTTGTCTACATTAAGCCAGGCGAGGAGGACAAAGAACAGTTGAGGGGATAAATAAATGTACTATGGTTAAAACCTGTACGGCAGCTCAGAGTGTAGGTAGAGATCTGTGGGCTGAGGGGAGGCCTCACCTGGGGCTCCTGCAGGACATGGGAACACACCTCAAGAACTCCTTTTCTCGAATTTCCCTCAACAAAACAGCTCTACATTCTATCTACAGAAGGAAGTCGATTACAGGAGGTTTCAGCACCTCCAATTGCATTGTGGAAAAGCCCAATTTCCGTTGACTTGCTTCTAAGAGAAAAGCGAAAATTTTCTAAAAGGTAAATGGTAACATTTTGCATTCCCAAGGGCATGTGCTGTCCTTGAGACCAGAATGTCCAACAGTAAATTATTTGATTCCTTCCAACAGTACCCCTTGTGTGTGAGGGAAGTATAAACTTCCATTAAGGATAAACTACTCAGTCAGCCCAAGCTCGAAGCTCTGTACTTTCCTACCCAACTGGGTGGGCCAAAAACCCACAGTGGAGTTTGCTTTAGGGTGGGGTGCCGCCAACCTGGGCCACTGAGGGTATCAAGAGGTTTGCTTAAGACTTATTTACGTGGGTTAGTGCAGAAGGGTTTATCTAGAGTTGTTCTGCCCTTCTGTGTTTTTGTTCCCTACCAGCGGTTGATGGGCATGGTGAGCTGGTCTCCTTGGCACCAGGCTGTTGGAGGCGTAATCAAATCACAACCCTCATTCTCCGAGTTACGTAATTTTGCAGAATGGACGCAGAGGCTCCTGGGAAAGCTGTCTTTCCTCCCGTGAATTTTAAGGTCCATTTATAAAATGAGACGCCGTGTTGAATAGATGGCTGGGAGTGGGGTGGATAACCTCATTTCACCTTTCTGCGTCTCCGAGGCTGAGTGGCCTTTGCCCGTGGCGCCTTCATGGAAACAGTTCTAAATATAGTTTCTGTTTGTTGTTGAATAATGACACAGGAGGGCCAGTGGTAGGGTTTCCAACTCCTTTCAGTCAGCAAGCAGGACAGAAGGCATCCCATCCAGAGGGCCACTTGAGGGACTGTGCCTCAAGTTCAGGTTGTGCTGCCACTCTGGGTGTACAGAGTGTGAACTTTGGCCAGTCTCTCAGCTTCCTGGGACCTAACCACTCTCATCCTCCAAAGCCTCTAATTGGTTCCTAACTAGTACACCAGTGAAGCAAAGGCGTATGGGTGACATTCTACCAGGGCCCCACGTTGTTCTCCATCCACAGGTCATAGCTAATGTTAAGCGAGTGGGTGATGTTCAGAGCCATGAGTACCAGTGTGGATTTTGCAGGCATTAGCACGGGCCAGAGGGGACACTAGTGTTCCAGGCTCTGGTACCCGTGTCTTTAAATTCTTATATCTGACTAGACAAGGGATGGGGTTATACTGCTTTCCTTGCCTGAAGTCTTTTTGGTCTTATTGTTCTGTTGTGGTCTAGAACAGTTTAAACCACATAATGAAACTTTTCGAACTGGCTCAGGACATACTAGGCTGTATTCTGGTTTGTGTTTCCATGCAGTTTCCTGATAAGCCCTTAGCCACAGGCAGACCTGCTTTGAGGTTCCAGGCTGGTGACTTGGGTTTCTAGAAGTTTCTACAAAAGCTGAATAAAAGGGAGAGAGCCGAGATGTCAATTAAGAGGAGCCCGAGAGCTGAGTCGGTCAGTTGTCTCACTGCTGGGGCTGAGCAGTACAAGGGATGTGCGAGAGGTCTGTCGCATCTAAGCCAGTGCCCCAAACTGGGAAGGACATTGCGGCAGGTGCATGAGCTCCAGTGTGTCCCCAAGCTCCTGCCATGTGACCCAAGAGTACCAGGCATGTCATACTGAAAAATGGGTCATATTCTTCTCCTGTGTAGTGATTTAGTAATATGCCATGTTTGCTCTTCTTTGGGTACCTAGTAAGCTTTCCTCCTCGTGGGAGACACCTTGGAATTGATCGTGGTGCCTGGTTTACTGAGGCGGCTAGGAGACTCGGAGGTCAATGTGGGGAAGAGACACAGTGCTTCCATGGATCGTGTTTTCACCCCCTTTCTATGATAAGAATCCTTAGTTTGATTGTCTTGTCTCACTGTTGGTCATCTCCAAGCTTTTGAGAAAGAAGTGAGTTGGAAATCCTTTACAAACAATTACGTAACAAAATAGGGGACAGCCGAAGGAAACCTTCATATCTTGAGGAAAGTTTTAGAATGGGAAACTTTCTGAGGCAGGGGGTCAGACACTATCATGTTATTTAAAAGAGTAGGTCCACAAGCCAGACTCCAAGACTAGAATCTTGGCTCTGCGCTTTTATTGGCCGTGTGACCTGGAGATAGCCTGACCTCTGTCATTTAGTTTCCATATCTGTAAAATGGGGTTGTCTCCTGCCTCAGGCTTTGCTGTGAGGATTAACTGAGCTAATATACAGAACCATGACCTGAGGAATGTGTGTAGCTCTGGATGCATCCTGTTTGCTTTATCTGTGTGGTCCATGTCACTGCAGACAGCACATTGTCCTCTCCCAGGCTTCCCACTCTTGACTTCTCTTTTTTATTTTTTTAAATACTGGGTCTTACCATTAGACTAGATTTTTTTTCTTTTTGTCCGGAGCTGAGGACTGAACCCAGGACCTTATGCTTGCTAGGCAAGTGCTCTACCACTGAGCTAAATCCCCAACCCCCTACTCTTGACTTCTTTACTTCCAAGTCAGATTTTTCTGGGTGTAATTAGCCAGGACACTGCTTATACCTTTTTTTTTTTTCTTTTTTTTTCGGAGCTGGGGACCGAACCCAGGGCCTTGCGCTTGCTAGGCAAGCGCTCTACCACAGAGCTAAATCCCCAACCCTACTGCTTATACCTTTAAATATTTTTTAGTGAGAAGACTTTCCCTGTAGGGTTGGCACACTTTCTCAGGAGACCAAGGAAAAGAGGACATGGTTTACTTCTCTAGGCAACATGGGCCTTGACTAGCCCCAATGATCCCTGTGGCTGGGCAGTGGTGGCTTCATCCTGGACTATTATGTCAGAAGGTCACTTATATATGACTCCCTTGTCACCTCCAGGGAAGCTGGATTCTATCCTGTACTCTGTGGGTGGAGATTTTAAGCCTTGAAGGTTTGTTGGGCCTGTCTTCAGGGAGCAGGTTTGAAAAGTCAGTAGTGCCTTTGGAGTGAAGGGTTCTAGTCATGCTTCTTCCCTGAGCCTTAACAGTGGCAGAATGCTGGCAAAGTGGACGACTGACTGAAACTAAGGCTTTGCTGCCATTTCTATAGTTTGGATAAAAGGAGACAGACTTCCCATCTTCTTTGCTCCCAAAGATGGACAGGTGGGAACTGACCCCCCCCCCCCCGAGACCTCATGGGAATGCTTCCTCCTGTAGAGTTCAGCAACAGGGGTTGGGAAGAGAAACGAGCTGACACAAACTGGTAGGAGACTTCAAGCTTTGGATTTAGCTACAATTAAAGCAGGAAGGCTTATGCCAGTGTTTGTTTGTTTGTTTGTTTCAATGTTTAACCACTACTCTTGGTGGTTAAGGTCAGCACAGCTCTTGTCTGCTAGCTGGCTCCTGGGCCAGAGTTATAGAGATTGATGTTCATGACTGATCTTTTGGCTGTCGTAGATGTGCCAGCATATGGGTTGCATTTCTCCAGACATGTTTTGTCCGTTTCTGTGGGTATATCTGGCCCCTCCTACCCACATTTCCTTGAGAAGTCTTGTCAATTCATATGCTAAAGGAGGGCTGGGCCTTCCTGGGCTGCCAATGCCCTCCCTTACATCAGCTGGTTCTCTTCAGGAATACCCCACACCTGGGCCCTCTTGAGTTTTCTTCCATGATTCACTGTGAATGGAGCTCTGACTGACTGCCTCCTGAGCTCTTAGCTTCGTGGCCAATTCATCCTCAGCTTTGTGAAGTTTGAGGTTCTGAGGCATCATTCTTGTCCTTATATTTAAAAAAAAACACACACACACACACACACACACACACACACACACACACACACACACACACACATATATATATGGAGAAAAACATTTTGAACGAGAATCCATATATAGGGATGTGCCAGCACATGTGTTGTGTTTCTCCAGCATATTTTGTCCGTTTTTATGGGTATATCTGGCCCCTCCTACCCACATTTCCTTGAGAAGTCAGTAGGTTTTTCCTCTGAAACGGATCAATTCATATATGACCATCCCTTTTAAAAGATATATTAAAATATATTTCTACAATAACAAGATGTTTTAATAAATGTAAAACATCCACATTAGTGTAAATATATCCACATCTCATATTTAACATTTCCTTTGAAAGTATTAAAAAATCACCCTTTTCTAGCTTTTTCAGATACACAGGACATCATTGTTTCTGTTTTAACATTTGTAAAGTCTGGGTGCATTTAATATATATATTTAATACAGAGACTTGTCTAAGAATGACAAATGAAAGTTGGACCTTCTGGTAGTTTTAATATTCAGAAACTTGAGGGGACATTATAGCAACTATGTATACTCAACTATGTAAACTCAGAGCCAGGACTCAAAAGAATGTGTGTCGATTAGCTATTGGTGTGTAACGAGAATCTGGAGTTTGGTAACTTAAATTGACACGCACTGTTTGTCCCATGCAGGCCTGTGGAGTGGGTTTCTAAGCTGTTTCTGGTTCAGGGATACTCATGAGGTAGGGGTCAAGCTGAAGTTCTGGGCTTCAGTCAGCGAAGGACTTGGCCAAGTTGGAGGATCTACTTCCGGGCCCCTTCACAGAGGCCGCTCGGATGATCCTCACAGTTTCCCTCTCAGCTGTCTTTTCCAGAGTTTAGCAACTGCTTCTTCCTGCAGTTCTTAAACCTGTTTTCTAGGCTTGGCATTGCAGATTTCCTGGTGAAGGAACTCAAGCTTGGCCAGGCACCTACTTGGGTGCCTACTGGTTAACTTACTCAAAATTACCAGAAGCCAATGCTGAGACTAGGACCTGTCCCTGGTAACACCGTCTAGTCCTAGGTTTCTTCTAGAAATTACAGTGGTAATTCTCTTTTCTAAAACTATGGTCTTGGAGCTGACACCAGGAACCCCTTTTTGGGTCACAGTGTTTCCTTTCAACTGTCTGACGGGACAGGAGTAGCTCACCCTTGGTCTTCTCTCTTTTTCTTTAGCCTCATCCCTCATGGTTGGGCATCCCTGAGGCCGGACTGCTCCTTAGGGAAGGCCTGGTTTCTATGTTGCTTGTTAGCCATGGGGCTCAGGGACAGTGAGGATCCCTGGCGGCTGTGATTGTTGTGTTTACCGCCTTGGCAACAAGTGGCTGCTGTTGGCACTGTGGCCTAGCGTCCTTGGCCAGGCACCTACTTGGGTTGGGGGGCCCCCACTCTGTGGCATGAGTTGGTTTACGGCCAAGCCAGCACAGTGGCTCTTTCTTTTCAGAAGTAAAGGATTACTAATGCTTTTCTAAATTAGAGAAGGCATGGCGGCTCCTTATGGATGACTCAAAAACATCTTTAAAATGCTAAAAATTAATGTTTTTGGTATTTTAGCAGTTTTGTGTATTCATATACATATCAAAAACAGAACTAGGGTGGGGGGAAAACCCAGAATTGTGCTTAAACTGTGGCATGTGTGTGTGTGTGTTCAGCTTCTCCGTTTAACGGTACTTTGTAATAATTTCCACGTGTCACTAGGTGGTTGGTAACAACATGGCTTTTAATCGCTGTATAACATCCCATCATCTTAATGTGAAATATAGAGTTTAAATGCACCTCCCTGCCAAGGACAAGATGTGCTGTGATTTAATTCTGCACCGCACAAGACTGCACAGCGAAGAGAAGGATGCAGCTTACTGCCACAAGAGCTGGGGTTGACTCCCAGTTCTGCTACTTGGACGCATTATTTAAATTTGGGACCTCCTTTTCTGTAGTGTGGGGTGGGGGACCAGGAAGGCTTTACAGTTGTGTGGGTTCATGAGAGAGTGCAGCTCCACAAGCTGCAGGCTCCACTATTTTTGTTGAAGACGCAGGCTCTGTTACTTCCGTATCGTGGTCCCCAACAGACATCCCACAGTTAACTCCTTCGGAATCAGAGCTCTAGCGTATACGCTCCGAACACCGTCGTCTTTGGAGGGTGTCGGAGGTTGTGTGTAAGTCAGGAAGGCTGATGTGTGTGTAAACGAGGGGTTGTTGGCTGTCTGAGAGCTGGGTGTGACAGAGATGGCTCCAGCTGTAATGGTGTAAGAGACAAGGGTGTCCTGGGATCCTTGAGGATGGGAATTGGGGGGCAGGCACTAGGAAAGGAGCTGCGCTAAGGACTAACCAGGACTTGGGGTCATGTGGTCGCAATTCTTTCTGAAGAACAGTAGGTATCTTGAAGCTGGCTGTCTCTGGGACTTCTCTGGAAGGGAAGACAAGAGAGGCCCTGTTCTGAGTTAGGAGAAGTGAGGGGTGACTGTGGCCTGACTCCTCACTCTCAGTCTGGATGTGTGGACTCACAGGTGGGGACATGTAAACAGCTTTATTTTGATCCTCTTAGCCTCTGCCCTTGTCTGGTGTGTTCTCAGTATCCGTGACACCCTTTAGCCTACGATGCTGAAGAATTGTGGGAGGAAAGACTGAAGACAGGAGGATGTCCAAAGGGGAAAACGACCAGCCAAATCTGAGGCCCAAATTGTGGTTCTTGAAGGAGGTTCGCAGCTAGGGGCCCAGGTGCCCAACCTTGTCCTCTAGTCACATTTTGCCCCCCTAAACAAGTGGGGATGGCTTGCCCACCTGTTGGGAATTGGGGAATCTGTTCACAAGGGCTGTGCAGCCTGCTGCTTGCAAGGGTGGGCACCAAGCACCGAGCAGGCAGTGCCGGAGGCATCGTGCGTCTCTCAGTAAACAGGAGCCTATGGGCAGGCCTGCTGGGAGGATGTGTCTCTGTGTCACCGGCAGTGAAATATGGGGCACGTGGTCGTTTTATGCCCATATTTCTGTCCAGGTGTCTGGGGTGCATAAATAAAGGACAAGGAGCCTGGCGGGTCCTGTGCAGAGTTGTTGTACCCTGGTTGCTTAGAGACCCTGAAGGCTGCATAACTCATGGTCTGGCTCTGCCTTGGGGGTCTGGTTGGCAGGATTCCAGTGCCTCACTCAGCCGCCTCCCTGCAGATCTCTCCACAGGACCGTGTGCTGCGTGAGCCTTTCACTCACAGCTTGGGTGTCTTGGTAGAGAACTGAGCCTTAATGCAGAGTAGATGGTGTGGACTTAGCATTTTGTGGGGTGACTGCCCTGCCTTCCCTCTCTCTGCCTTCACCTCCAAGAGCTGTGAGGGAGGGAGAGGCGTCCACGCCTGTCTTTGCTCTCCTCTTTCCCTCTGCTCCTTTGCCACGGGGTTCCTTTATCTACAGTTCAGTGGCTTCTGGCCTCCTTTTCTGATTGGTCTGATTTATCTGGGGTGCCAGGTTCAGGTTTAAAGAAGAGTAAGTGGGTCAAGGGAGGACCAGAGACTCAGTCCTAGCAGCTAACAGAAGAAAACCGCACCTATTAAAACAAATGGCGCCAATATCTATATTTGATATATCAAAGAGACAGATGGTATCAATACAGATGATAGAGGCATTCCTTCAACTTGTCACACAGGACTCCTGGGACAGGCATATGGCAAGGCCCAGGAATCAGACTGGGTCTGTGAGCAGTGGCTCTAGAGCAGGAGTTCTCAACCTGTGGGTCGGAGCCCCTTTTGGGGCCACATATCCTGCATATCGGATATTTAAATTATTATTCATAACAGCATAAATTAAAGTAACTTTATGGCTGGGGGTGGGGTGTGGGGGTACGAGGACCTGTATTAAAGGGTCACAGCATTGGGGAGGTTGAGAGCCACTGCTGGAGAGGGTTGAGATATTGAGCACGCATCGTGAATTGGTTGGTTCAGGACCGTCTTGAAAGCTCAGTGGGGAAACTTGCTTGCTGTCAGACTAACAATGAGTCCAATTCTGGGAGCCACATGGCGCAAGGAGTGAACTAACTCTCGGGTCGCTCTCAGATCTTCGGATGCGTATATGTTACACACACACATATATGTTATACGCACACACATGCTAAATGTAATAAACATCTTAGTCATAATCCTGCACACGTCTCACCTTGTACACATGCACTGGAAAGGTAAAGGCTCCACGTCGTCTTGAGCTGATCAGCCTCGGCTCCTGCCTCCCTGTGGGATTCTTCCGTCCGTGTGTGTCTTGTTCCTCTCCCCTCCCCCTCCCACGGTTGCTGACGTGGGCGTGGTGTGCTGTCTGCCGTGAGGACTGGAGAGGGGACAGTGGGCCTGCTTCCTGCCGTCTAGCTTTCTCCAAATTCCGTCATGCCGCCAGTGTCCCCTTCCAAGGAAAGACGCTTGCTGCTGCTATGTGAGATGGAGCTCTTGGCTTTGTGTGTTTAGAGCAATGGGGGGAGCCGTGGCTCTCCATCACCCCTGTAGTGCCCCTCCCTCTCCTTGTTCCCTGAAGCCCTCCTGATTCCCGGGATCCTGCTTTTCAGGGTCAGTGCTCAGTGTGTGCTTGGGCTAAGGTCCTGAGAGGCTTTTCCTAGCAGAATCTCTTCTAACACAAGACCTGTTTGGGGGGAGGGGTCTGTCAAGGGTGCTACAGGAAACTGGAATTAAAACCTCCCCTCAAAGGTCTAAAACCAGGCTGTGAGGGTGTTGGAAGTCAGCCTCGCTAGGTTCAAATCTGGGTTCCAGCTCTTTCTATCTCATTGACCTTGAGTAATGCTACCTGCATTCGTGACACAGGTTGTTTCATCCTAACCCCACAGTGTCTTGGACATTGCTGCAGCAGCCCTGGAGAAAGGCATCAATTTTACCTGGCTTTACCAGACTTGAAGCAACTCAGACGCAGGCAAGCGATGGTCTGCCAGGCAGACCCACGGAGTCAGCGTCCAGCTCCGCCCCTTCCAGCTACTACCCTGTGGTGGTCATAGTCATGCTGTAGCCTACGGGTCCTCCCCAGGGTTCACCTCCAGCCTAGTCTCCTGTCACCAAACAGAGGGACAGTGTTCAGACTGCAGGCCCCCCCTTTTTTTTTTTCAGAGCCAAAACGAGATGAAACGTAATAGAGGAGCAAACGCGAGTTTCTTTATTTTGTTTCCCAAGGACAGGGAGTGGGGCAAAGAAACAGAGGGACATTCATGCCCTGCTTGGCAGCGTCTGTGGAAGAAGGCAGGCCCAGAGAGGGAAACCGTGGGGAATCTCCCTCCCTCGTCGCTAGTGACTGTTTCAGTGCAGAGGTCTTCTCAGCCTGCCCTGCAGTTCTGAACGTAGAATGAGGGTCAGGAAACTGCTTCCTGGACCAGGGACGTGTTGCTGGGAGCTGTCCTGTACACTGGCCTCATCAGAGCAGAGGTCTGGTGCTCCTGTGTCTGAGGTAATATGGACCATAGCAGAGGCGCACCCTGCTGAGACCTCTCGCAGGCCACCCATTGACTGCATCTGAGGAAGTCACTGGCAAAGAATAACCCATCTTGGTTATGTCTCTTGAAACTCTGGCCCATGGAAGGAGCTTCAACAAGAACACAAAGTCACGTCTGCACTGGCTCGTAAACGTCTATTCTGTTCCCAGTGTGCTCAGGTGTGGGTACACTGCAGAGACACTCAAGCGGTGCCCGGGGGCAGTGTGACCCTCCAAACCTCTTGTTAGAGTGCGGCTGGGCCGTGTGGGTTCCCCACAAGGAACGTGGAGTTGTGTGTGAGGGAATGGGCTAAACCAGGACTGAGTCCGGAAGGGATCCTGGAGGCTCAGGGTGGTCCCAGCATCTCTTTGGGTTTTATCGAAACTACAGTAAGCCCATACTGGTGGGCAGAGCTGGGGTTCGGATATCTATCTTTCCCAGCTCCCCCAGGGTGGCAGGGTACACAAAAGAGTTCTGAGAAATGGTACTGGCTGTCTCTCCTTTTCCTGGGAGCTGAGAGAACTGCAGGTAGATGGAGTGAGGATACTTAATCAGAGTGAGTCCAAACCAAGCCCACAGTGAAGGGAATTTTGGGAGCACCAGGCGGGGACACAGCTGCCTGCTGGGGACTATACATTGTTTATGGCCAGTGGGACTTGGGTGTGGGGAGGCTCCTGTCCTCCTTGGTGAGCCTTTCTCCTCTCTCTGGCCCCCAGTCTGATGATGTGTTATCTTAGGGACATTACTTTTCAGGATAGCGTTTTTTTTTTTTTGTTTTTTTTTTTTTAAGCAGGTGGGAGCCGTGGGTAAATAGCTTTGTTGGGCAGTTTCGCTTTTCTTGCTTATATTGTATACTTTAATATGCTTTTTTCCCCTCCTTTTTCTCTTTCTTGCTTTATTTATTTATTTTTGGATAATGGCAAAATCACCGCTTGTGGGCAGCGGCACAGATAATACAAAACAACTCTTTGAGAAGGGCTTTATCTGAGCACAAAGCACTTGGAATTGAAGACCCCCAGGGATTTGCCTCCACCGCTCATCTTTCTTCTCTCCTCTCTCCCCTTTCTTTCCACTCTCTCCCTCTCCCTCCGTGTCCTCTTTCTTTTCTTCATTCAGACTTGTAGTAGAACCAGAGTGAGCTGGGGAGGATTGCCCTATTTTCGGTTGATTTGCATGTTAGAGAGAGCAGAGTAATTGGTGTTTAACCAGAACAAAAGGAGATCTGTTTTCTAAGAGAAAAAGAAGTTTTGAAGTAGCCCTTGTGGTATCCACCACTGCTGTCCCTCCTCTCGTTAGGGATTGAGTAGGTTGGATGGCCCTCAGGATGAGGGTGTGGGAGAGGCTGCTGTCTCTGGGATGCTGTCGGACGTAATTGGTTAGATTTTGTGTTTGCTGTGGATCTGAGGGCTGTTGGCAGAACACCTCTTTGGGACACGGACATTCTGTCCCCGTGGGAGGATAGGCAATAAGAAACATCGCTGGAACTCTGTTGACTTCTGGTTGAGTGTACCCAGGGGGCCACCCTGAGCTTTGAGTCATTCTCTAAATCTTCAAGTTGCTATAATGAGGGGCATCTTGGCAGTTGCCACCAAGTATTCTGGAGGGCACAGGTCAGTAGCAACTTGGTGGCTGTTTCCTAGTGAAAGAACAGGTAGTCATTAATTTGGGGTATTTCGTGAGGGATGTTGAAATTAAGATGATTCCCTTCCCAACCAACTTTGGTCAGATAGAGTGAGAGTCTAAATCTGGACCAGGCAAAACCTACTTAAAAAATATTTTTCTTTATTTGTTTATGTGTATACATGTGTCTTCTGTGGTTCACTAACGGAGCTCAGAGGACAACTTCAAGGCTTGGTTCTCTTCTTCTACCATGAGTTCTGGAGGTTGAGCTCAGGCCATCAGGCGTGGCAGTGGTTGCCTTTTCCTGGGGATCTGGTGAAAACCCCTGTATCGCTCATTCCTCAGATGCACAGAAATCATTTCTTTAAGTGATCCATGCACTTTTTTTTCTTCTGAATTTCCCAGGTGTCTGATGGTAGGATGAGGACTTTGGGGAATGTTTGACCGAAAAACTGTCTTCACTAGTTTGAAAGTAAATGCCACCGTCTAGACGTGGAGATGCTAAGAGGAAAATGAATTGTGCTCCTGTCTCTCTACATAGACCCCCGGCCAGCCTTTGCTATAAGTCTTATTTGTACACACATGTATGTTGAGAATACACACATGTATGTTGAGAATACACACATGTATGTTGAGAATAACCTCTGCTTTTAGCAAGCACTATCAGGTTTTTTTCTTTTTTCTTAAATGATGGGGTCTCTTACTGGTTTGGAACTCGCCGTGTCAGCTAGTCTGGCTGGCTGGTGAGTTTCACCGAGCTACTTGTCTTCACATGCCTGGCCCTGGGAGTCTTGTTTCAACACTCCTACACCAACTAGACGGTTTTAACCACGGTTCTAGGAGTCAAACTCAGGTCATCGTGCTTACAAGGCAAGCTCTTTACCTCCTGAGCTGTCTCTTCCCATCTCTAAGTACACATTTTGAAATGATCCTAGAATACATTGATTGCTCGGGGACTTGTTTTAATCAAATATTTGTTTAATAATACCAGTTGAAGAACTTGTGACCATGATTCTTTTTTTTTTCTTTTTTTTTGAGGTCACCTGAATTTGTAGTCATTCAATATTATCTTGTAGAATCTGATGCCAGATAAGAAAGCTTTGCACATGATGCCTGTCCTCAGAAAGCCATGCTAGAAATCAATAATGCTGTGTTTGGGTGTTTGTCACATTATCTTTCTGCAAAGCCTGTGAGGTCGGGAAGGGTTAGAGCCATCTGACCCACTTTGCAGACTGGGAGGCAGCGCTCAGGAGGAGGAGCTGAGCTGCAGGAAGTCCTAGGCCCAAGGGCGCAGTCCTTAGCTCTGTCTGCTATACACCATCCTGTTCCTGTCTACTTTGGAAATCACTCAGAAGCTACAGGAAATCACACACCTAACTACAGTGTTGTGAACGAGTATAAAGGTTACTCACATATCTGCCTATTACTATAGATGGGGCTCAGCTGGTAGAATACTTGCTTGGGGTTTGATCCCTAGATGTCCATCAGCTAAGCATGATGGAAGGTAAAAGGCAAGCAGCAGAAGAGTTTCATGGTCACCTTTAACATAGTGAGTTTGAGACTGCCTTAGACTGTATGAGACCCTGGCCCAAAACCAACCAACCAACCATCCAAACATTGTTAGCATAGTTGAAATTCTTTCATGTGTAAATTTACCACATGTATTCTGATTTTTGTCAGTCAGTCTGCTATAGTCTTAGTGGGAGAGAGTAGAGGATCAGGTGTGACACTTGTTTCTATGCCTTATTTGCCAACTGCACCTGGAACTGCACAGTCTCGAGTCACCCGCCTTCTCGATGTTGTCACTTACAAGGAACATACTGCTTCCAGACTAGGGAGATGGCTCGACAGTGCTTGAGGACCTGTGTTCAGATCTCCAGTGCCCACATAAAGCCGAGCTTATCTTCATGTCTGGACTCCAGAGACTGGGGGACAGGGATTGACAGAGGCAGGTGACTCCTGACAACTTGCTTTCCAGCTGGTCTGGCTAAATCGGCGAGCGCCAGGTTCATTGAGAGACAAAACAAGGTAGAGAATAACTGAAGGAGACACTCTTGTTTAATGGCCTCGTGGTTGGAATCAAGGTCCGTGTTCCTGGACTGAGTATGATGCTCTTGCCTTCATATCCTTCCCGTCTGGAAGCACTTGTACTCGATGTCCAGCTGCTTATCTTTGATCACCTGGCTTTGATTTCTCTAGCGTGTAGTTACTGTGAGTTGTTTTTTTTTTTTTTAAGAGCTAATAAGCTGTCTTTGGCGGAACACTGATCATCTTCTTCAGAATCTCCACTAGACTTTGCATTTGCTAAAGATTCTTGCCTGAGCTGGTACTTACCTAGATGGTTATAGAACGCTTTTTCCAACTTCTTTGCTCCCCCTGTTAACCAGCTGGCCATTGGTATTCTGCTGTACGCAAGCGCCCTTTCTTCCATTAATTTAACATCTTCTTACTACAGAAATCAGCTCACCAAATCCTGGTGTCTTGGTGACTTATGATCATTAATGTACTTAATAATTCTGGTGCTCAGATTGCCCCAAATTGGACCAATGGGAGACCTTTCCTTCAAAGGCTACCAAATATTTTCAAAGGACTTCTTTCCTTCTCGTTATAACAGAAGGTGCCAAGCTCATCTTGTGTCTACTCTGCCTTATACTGGGAGTTGACTATGTCACCGAGGAACTATTTCTCTTTAGTGGGAAGTGGAGTCAAAGTTCAAGACACGAGTTACTGGTGGTTGGGGATTTAGCTCAGTGGTAGAGCGCTTGCTAGCAAAGCGCAAGGCCCTGTTCTGTTCTCGGCTCTGAAAAAAGAAAAAAAAAAAAAAAGACACGAAGTTACTGGAGATCTTTGCTTCCAGGCTGTTTGAGTGGTGAGATCCAGGAAGTATGAGGGGGTAACGTACACATCCATGCACACATGGACATAACACATGCATGAAATGTATACATCCTTTAGAAACTATGCATTCCCATCACAGCAGTTCAACAAGTCTCCTCATTCCATAGTTGCGTGCATGACCCTTCTTCCTCCTCGAGGACCCGACACTTGGCTTCAAGAGCTGACTAGGGTGCGCAGGCCTCTCACACATCTAGGCTAGAAATGTGGTGGCTTGTTCACATGATCACAAAAGACTGCCCTGTTGAAACGTATCCAGGGCTCGTTCACCCCAAGCCACCCTACCTATCCCAGAAGACAGGGTCCAGGCAGATACTGTGATCGTCATAAGCCTGACTGACTCTCCCTTTCCTACTGCTCCTCCCTTTCACTGTGGCTGCGGCTTGCCTTCAATTAAAGGGCTGCCCACTTTCTACTCTAGCCGTGCTAATCTCATCTCATTGTACATGGGACATGAGCACCCATTTAAGAGTTTGCTGAAAGTGGTGTGCCTCTGGCGTCCCGTCCGTCCTCCCCGTTCCCTCTCCCCTGAGACCGAGGTCACTACTGGCTCCCAGTTTTCTTGCATTTTACTTTGCACAGATAAATGGCTCTCCATCTGTCTTAATTCCCCTCCTCATGCAAAAGGCAGCAGAGTTTCTGCTCTTAAAGTCTCTTGTCACCCAGCTGAAGTGTGTGTCCCACTTCCCTTTCGCTATTGGAGGACTCTGAGCAGCACACAGCACACACATTGCCCTTGGTAAGCCCGTCTCTGCAGAGCCCTTCGCTTCCTGTAGGCTACGACGGCTGCATCTTTTGGGAGTAGATGAATGGGTGCTGGAGGAAAAGGAAGAGAAGGGTTACAGGCTATAGGGGAGGGGTGAGCAGTGGTCATTTGGTGGTTCCTGACTTGTGATCACGTCTCCGACTTTCACCCAAGTTAAAATGTGATTTTCTTTTTTTTTCCCCTTTTTTTTTTTTTTTTTTCCCGAGCTGGGGACCAAACCAGGGCCTTGGCTTTTACATCACCCGCTGAGCTAAATCCCCAACCCCAAAATGTGATTTTCTTAAGTGAACCGTACTTGGCTTTTACATCATACTCGTTTCGGTCGGATTATGACTGGAAGCACAGTTATTATCCTGTGCATATGAAGTGTGCATGTGCCTGTGAGGTTATCGGTGCCTGGGTATACATGTGAATGTCAGAGAATAACCTCCTGGAGTCACTTCTGTCCCCCATTGAGGGGTCTGGGAATGAACTAAGGCTTTAAGGCTCGCACACCTAACACTCTTGCTTGCCGAGCAATTTCACTTTAAGAACATTTTAAAAGAAAACTTCCTATCACCACTGTAAGTGAGACACTGCTATTATTCTTAATACCCACTTGTATTTCTTGGAAAGTTGTATAAAAATGACAACCATTTATAGCCTCGGAGTAGCCCATTTTGTATGAGTTCTTTTTATAGAAAGATTTATTTTTATTAGGGGTTATGTGCTTGGGGGATATGCACACATGAGTGCAGTGCTCTTAGAGGTCAGAAGACGGCACTGGATCTCTGGGGGCTGGAGTTGTAGGTGTTTGTGAGCCACCTGATGTTGGGACTGGGAACTGAACTCTGTCCTCAGTAAACATCAAATGCTCTGCACTCCAGGCCGCCCCTCCCAGTCTTTGTTAGTTTTTCTGAGACAGGATCTCTCTGGGTAGCCCTGGCTGTTGGGGAATTCACTCTGTAGACCAGGCTGGCCTATGCATGTCTCTTTGTGAACTCTTAAAGACCAGCCTGCCTCTGCCACCTTCGACCTTGTGGACTTTTTAAACTCGTAGCCGTCCTCTACCTGTGCCTCTAGAGTACTAAGCCGCAGGGTGCAGCGTCATGTCTGCCTTCAAGACCAGGATGTGTTTTGTTCTTGCTTGAGTCAGTCTCAGTCTCTCTCTCTCTCTCTCTCTCTCTCTCTCTCTCTCTCTCTCTCTCTCTCTCTCTCTCCCCCCTCCCCCCCTCTCCCTCCCCCCCCCCCTCCCTCCCCCCCCCCCCCCCCCCCCCCCCCTCCCCCTCTCTCTCTCTCTCTCTCTCTCCCTCTCTCTCTCTCTCTCTCTCTCTCTCTCTCTCTCTCTCTCTCTCTCTCTCCCCCCCCCTCTCTCTCTCTCTCTCTCCTTCTCCCCTCTCTCTCACACACACACCCCCCTCTCTCTCTCTCTCTCTCTCTCTCTCTCTCTCTCTCTCTCTCTCTCTCTCTCTCTCACACACACACACACACATATACATATACAGACACATCTGTATTAGTTAACCTTTAACTATTGCCTTAAAGAGTCAAGCTCCATCGTAGCTCTGTGTAGAGCATAGCCATCGTGCTGCCCAGATCTTCATGTGCAAGTGTGCTAGTGTCTTATGTGTGGGGCTTTCAGTAGTCTGTGCCCTGAAAACGAAATGCGACAGCTGGCTCTTCTCCTGCCGTTTACCATGCATAATGCAGTGTGCTTCTTTCCTAGTGTTCTAGGTAAAATAGGGTTTAACCTGGCTACTCCATGGTCTATCAGCCTATCAGTATTTGAATTATGGGACCTATATTCCATGATATCTTTTAACAAATTACCTTAGCCATTGATAGAATGAGTGCAGGGCTGGGCTGTAGCTCCATTGGTAGTTTGCTTGCCTAGCATGCCCAGTTCTGTGAGCTCAATCATCAGGTCAATAGAAACCAACTCGGTGGTACATGTCTGCAATCCCAGAGGCAGGGGGATCAGAAGGTCAAGGTTAGCCCCAGCTACATACTAAGTTTGACACTAATCTGGGTTACCAGGAGACCCCGTCTGAAAGCGGGGGAAGGAGTGGGGGAGCATGCTCAGTGCTTCATCTGCCTGGAGAAATTCTAAGTGAAGGCAAGAATCAGGTCCATGCCCGCCTAGGTCACACTGCTCTCTGACCTGTCTCTGTAGGAGCCACTCTTGCTTGGGGTGTGGCAGACCTCCACCTTTTCCACTTAGTATTGTGGTATCGCCATTCTGGGTTCTCTAATTGGGGTCGTTCTGTCTGCGTGACTGTGACTGGGATGTTCTGAGAGTTTCTACCAATACCGACGCTAGAAGCAGAGGAGCCGGCGTTTGTCTGAGGTTTCTTTCTTGGCAGGGTTCGTCCATGGTTTCTCTCTTGGCAGGGGATGTTTGTCTCTGGTTTCCCACAGTGGCTGCTTCTGTGCCATTATCTGGGCATAATAGTCAGTTCTTCCGAGAGTCACCCAAGCTAGCCTTTGGTCTTTCTTGGTGTGTTGAATTCCTAGTCTGACTGTTCTTTCTTCTGTGCCTGTGGCTCGTGGCTGGTAGAGAGCTAAGGTATGGCAGTGAACAAAGAAGGGTCATTTGGTCCCTTCTTCCTGCAGCTCACAGCCCTGTGCACAGGGGTGTACGTAGCTCCTCCAAGCTCTGCTGCACATTTTCTCAATGACTTGTGGGTACTGACGTTGTAGTTCAAAAGGGGAATAGGTGGCATTGCTGGAGGAGAGAACCATCTAGTCCCGGGCGTGGTAGGTTCTTGGTATGCTTGGGCAGGTACTTCCCCCGCACTTGCAGCATGCTTGGGCATTCCCAGGGTCCCGAGTACGGGCCTCTAAGACCAGGGACTGAGAGTCACAGAAGGTGGGCAGGTAACAGTTAATGCCTGAGTTGTCCTCTGAGACTAGAGGCCACTGATCAGACTCAGGGAAGTCACCTCACCGAGGAGTAGCATGACTCAGTTGGTTTTTCCTCTGCATTCCAGGTCACCTCCTTTCTCAGTATTGTGGCTTCTCCCTATTCTGCCACCGCCACCGTTTCACTCAGGATGAGTGAGTCTGCCATTGTTCGTTTGTGTTAACTGTCGGAGGTGCTGCCGGGAAGTCTCCAGCCCACATGATGGACCACAA
This sequence comes from Rattus rattus, assembly GCF_011064425.1. NCBI lineage: Eukaryota > Metazoa > Chordata > Mammalia > Rodentia > Muridae > Rattus > Rattus rattus. The sequence goes on from NC_046162.1 coordinate 82,174,860, forward strand.
GCTTCATTTCTAGTCCAGTGTCTTCTTGTCCTTGCTAGCAAAGGAGATATTTGGGGGGCACTGAGAAACCTTGATGTTCCTGGAGCAGTCAGTCTCATGGTGGCCCTTTCTTATGGCTCCCAACCACTCCTTTTTTCTCCTCATGCCTCCCCAGAAACCATTCAATGACTATTATCCTCTCCTTTGCCCATCTACGTCCTCTCCCTTTGATGACCAATGCTGTCTAGCTTCTGATTCAGAAACCAGGGGTTCTACAGGGCACATGCATGCATGTGTGCATGTGTGTGCCTACATACAGTGTGAAGATATGCGTATGTGTCCTTGAGCTGGCATGAGAAGGGGAACAGTTCTAAAGAGCGTAGCCTAGCAGGGAAAGCATTGGAGATGTAGGCATTCTTCGTGTGGCATAGCTGGGGAGGAACAGTTAAATCTTCCTCCTAATTAACATTTATGAGTGGTCCCGACAGTGATTAGAGAATTTACAGAAAGGCTCTTGACAGATCAGGGGAAGAGGAAAGGAAGAGAAAGCTCTGGAAAGATTGGCTTTACCAGGTGAATTGTATATATTTGTGTCCAAGCACTGTGGAGTGAATAACAGTGCTATAAATACTTAAGTAGACAAAGAGACCACTTTTTTTTTTTATCAGTTTTTATTACAATCATCAAGTTGGTGCACAGGGGTGCCTGACTTGCCGCCTGCCTGCCTTTATGTAGTTAATGCCGGTCAAACTGAGCAGATGAACAACAGAAAATACTTCCCTCTAGACCTTTTGAAGCTAATTTGAGGAACACATATATTTAGATACCCAAAGGAGTGTAGGAAGCCAAAAATTTACTTTTCAAACCTAGGGGGCAGTCCAGAATCCAATAATACCAGCCCATCCCTCCTTTGTTGCCCATTGAGAAGAATTAAGCATTGAGTAACTCAGTGGATATCCTCTTAGTGAATTCTTGCTGACTGGTGCCAGGTAAATTGTAAACAAACCATATGGAACTGCTTCGTATTAAGCATTTTATGTTTTCCAATGATAGTTATTTAGGGTATAATCTTCACAAAGTCTCTTGTTAATGACTGGTGTGTTTCCACCTGAGATTGTGAACGCTCTGGTGCCTGTAAACAGTGCCAGGGTGGTGTGTGTATGTGTGTGTGTGTGTGTGTGTGTGTGTGTGTGTGTGTGTGTGTGTGTGTGCACCTGCACGTGCCCACTCGTAGGAGGATAGTGCTGTGAACCATATTTCATGGTCTGATAGCTTTTATGTTATTTCTGACTTCAATTCCAGGCGCAGGGCTGTGGCACAGCCTCGTTAAGGTTTATGCTCATTTGTCCTGAGTGAATGCCAGGTTCTAGTACGTCCAAGAAAGTGATGCATCTGGAAACAGAGGGGTCCTGGCTGGGCTCACCCTACAGTGGGCCCTCAGAGACTGCTCCAGGACAGTTAAATAGCCCTGCCTAGAAGGCTCGTGCTCACACAGTACCTTTCTTTCCAGCCACTTCTCTTCACCCCCGCCATTTAGTTTTGCTGGGTGGGGAAGCCCCTGTGCCCTTACTGAAGGGACTCTGTAGCCTGGGATCCAGCTTTCTTATTTGGCTTAGGCATCCCCTGGCCTTTAGCCCTGGCTCCTCTGTCTCGTTTGCCCTCCGTGTCCTCACCCCATAGTGCTTACGAGACTTTGTTCACTAAGTGCCTGGTGTTAGCTGTAGTGCCAGTGGGGAGCATAGGACTCATAGAACAGGTCACCCATAAGGTTTACGGGGTAGAGATAGGGTTTGGTCCTCCCCAAGGGGTGATGCTAAGTCCAGTAGTACTGGGTAATCACAGCCCCTTTGCCAAAAGGGCTACTGGCTAGAATTGGGTTATAGGGAGGGCCCCATATAGGAAGAGGCAAGTAGCCAGCAAGCATGGATTGGACCCCATTGCCCAGCCTCATCCATTTCTTCTTCCCTTCTCTGGATGCTGACTTGTGCTAACCAGGTCCACACAGAAGCTGGGGACTCTGGGAGAACACAAGCCCCATTCTGTGAAGGACGGCTCTGGAGGGACTGGGTGAGTGTAGGCACCACAGCCCCATAATTTCTGCCACAGCAGTCACCTCTGCTCACTTGGTGTCCCAGTCCTAGGGATGCTGGGACAGGGGCTTGGCCCCTCTCTGGTCTCTATGAATACCTCCCATTCTGCAAATCACTGTGCCATTCTAGCAAAGTCAGAGTGCTTGTGTAGCTTCAAAACAGACCCCCAACCTCCTACCCTTCCCATTTAGGAGCCTGTTAGCCTGGCTTTCTTCTTCATATAAGTCGTGGCATCCCTGCTGACCAAGTTAGTGCCGGATCACAGTTTGTGTTGATACAATGAATGGGTGAGTGAGACAGCCAGTGAATGAGGGGACACTGGGAGGAGTGAGGTGTAGCACAAGTTGTACTCTCATTCAGTGCCCCCCTCACCTTTAAAACATGGGAGGCATCTGAAGGAGCCCAAGAAGGTTCGAGTTTCTTAACCTGATTAACTGTTTTGTTACTCACAGGCACCGCACATAGTAGGCCCTCAACAAATATTTGTCAGGTGAATGATTGTATATTAAGCCAGGAACCTGAACGAAGATAGATTTTTCTTTACTAGCCTACTTCTGAGATTCAGCAGTGTGTGAGGTCGTGGGCTGCCTACCTCTCTTTTGGGGGACCTAGGACCTCTTTGATATTTTTCCCATGTAGAGAAATCTATGGCCACCAGTTCTATTTATAGTAAACCCCTCCTTCCTGTGGGGGATCCTCAGATGCCTGAAAGTCTTTTACAGTATAAACAGTTTTCCTCATAGATCTCTGTCTTACCACGGGTGTGTATATGTGTGTGTGTTTAATTTATAAATTTAGTACGCATTTAACAATGAATAAAACCATGGGCAATTTTTAGAATACACTGTCCTAATAGTTATTTAAAGCTCATGAATCGTTTCTATAATTTTTCATGTATTATCTTTGGGCCAGAGTTGACTGTAGGAACTGAAACCACAAAAAGTACGTCAGTGGAACACTGAATGAAGCAGGGCTACTGTGTGTTTTGGTTTCTGAACCGAGAACTCTGTCTGCTTCTCTGATTTAGACATAGGGTTTGGGGGAGTTGGAGAGAAATAGGACCTTAGGGCCTTGAAGAAGAGAAGGGAGACAGACAGGAATGGAGGCGTCTAGGTGCCCTTGTTCCTCATGGGACCCTGTGGGCCTTGCCCACTAGGCAGCATGGTGTTTCTCCTCTTGCTTTTCTGTGTTGCATGATGTGATTCAGGGACATTTTATTGAGGGGCTAAGGGCAGAGGGAAAGGTGTAGGGGGACCCCTGAAGGACTGTTGTTGGCCTGGGGTCTGGCCTTAGAAGAGTCATCTCATGTTTCCAGGCTCCTTGTCCTCTTCCTGGTGTGCATGGATTTAACTTGGATGGAGTCCCTAAGCTAGCAGTCGCTCTGGCCAGAAGGGCCCCTCCTTGGCCTCTTCTAAGGGTTCTTAGACCTTCCTGGACTCTCTGCCGTTTCACAGTGTGGTGCAAAGGATCAGGGTGTGGAAAGCAGGAAATTAGTAATGACTGGACTTGGTGAAGGAGAGTCTTGTCATTTTAAAGAAATGCTAAAAAATTAATTGGTTCCCTGATCCTTGCCTTTATTCTGATGAAGCCAAAATGAGAAGTCAAGATGGAGAATTTCCCACTGTGACACCTTTTATTTCTGGAACGTTGAGTCATGATTGGAGTATCAACAGCCCACTGGCCCATCTTTCCCCAGACAGCTCCCGAAGTGTGTTCTCTTCCAGAGAAAGACGTACTTTGTTCCACTGCTTTCTTGCCAGTGCAGGGAGAGTGTGGATGACTGTGTTCCCCAGCCTATTGTTGGATCTAGACTGGCCAAGGCAGGATGGGCTTTGGCTTCAGCCTTCTGTTCCCACTGAAGTTCTCCATACTCTTGCTATGGGGAAAGTTGGAACAGGTATCGGTGTGCCTTCTCCAATGGCTGGAGATCTAAGGTTGGATTGGATCAGGCTGCAAAGCCCTGCGGGTTTTCTAGACTTACATCGGATACATGTGTACTAGAGGACCTTCCAAGGGTGGGTGGCCATTGGTGGGCTTGGTGCACTGATGCATGGCACAATTAGGGACAGAGAGGAGCATCTTTTTCTAACTTGGAAGTAACAATGATGGAGTGCAGGCACTGACGTTTCACCTCGGAGCATCTCACTTCATTGTGCTCAGTGGATTTCAAGATGTAACTTTGCGCCTGCTAGTTGATGACACAAACGAGCCATTGGAGAGGAGGGAGCTTCAATTGAGAAAATGCCTTCATACCAGAGAGCATTTTTCTTGGTCTTTGGTGGAGAAGGACCTAGCCCTTTGTGGATGGGACTACCCCTACGTAGGTTCTAGCAGAAAGCCTACTGAGCAAACCACGAGGAGTAAGCCAGTAAGCAGCACCTCTCGGCCTCTGCATTAGCTTCTGCCTCTAGGCAGCGCTGCTTGAGTTCCTACTCTCATTTCATTTGGTGATGAGCAGTGATATGGAAGTGTAAGCCAAATGCCCTTTCTTTCCTGAGTTGCTTTTGGTCATGGTGTTTCATCACTGCATTGGTAATCCTAAGACAAACTTGATTCATTTTTTTTTTTTCTCTCTACATCCCAGGACATGTAGAAGGGTGTATGGTCTGATCCTGTTGTTTCCCTAGTCCTAGTTAGTCCTGGATGGTGCCTCGGTTGGGCTTGGAGCCCATACAATGCTTTCCCCATTTGATGAATTGAAAGTCTGTGGTAAAGGTTGGCAGACTCTTTCTTTTGTAAAGGGGCCCCATAATCAATATTTTACTCTTTGCAGGCTGAGAAGCAGTCCCGAGGTGGTTGTATAGGTGTTCATAACCACAGCAGGAGAAAATAAATATACACAAAGTTGTCGTGGATGAAATTTGAAATAAAACAATAATAAAGTACTTTTTTCATAACTCAGCGTTGTCTTGAGAATGGATATTATTGTGGGGGAGGGGCATGTTGCCCAATTGAAGTTCATAGCAATTATTTTCTGCTGTCAAACCATTGGGAAGATCATCTGTGAAGTGTTCTAAGTCTGCGGAGCACATAACAGTGAAGGGCAGCCCAGTCGTGGCTTACACTGTTGGTCAGACTCTGGGGAGTTTGGCTTTGGAGTGTGTCTTATGTAGTGCTCCAGGATTCCATTCTGCACCTTGCTTATGGGAATTTTGTTTCCTCAGTATATCATGTTGGAGAGGGGCATACTGGGTAAACAGACATGAGCTGGGTGGTTAAGTTAGACCCTGGGACAGTGTACATTCTAGTTGAAGAAACGGTAAGTAAGTAGATGATAAATAAATAGAAAATAGGATTTCAGCTAGTGCTAAATGCTGTTGACAAGCAGGATGTGATGTTTAGGGAGGTCTCTGCTGTGGCTATGGTTGTATCAAACTTCATGTGTTAAAAACCTGTAGTCCAGACTCATCTATTAATGACATTTGAAGGTGTGAGGCCCCTGGGAAGCAATTGTCATTTGTGGAGCTTGTGAATATGGGACCTCATAGGCAGCATCAGTGGCTTTACTAGAAGAGCTGGGAGCGAGCAGAGCTAGTAAATGATGGCCTCCACCATGCTATCATGCGTCAGGAAAGCCCTCCCTCCCAGATGCAACAAAAGGTCATGCTTCATACTTCCAAACTCTGAGAACTGGAACCAAATAAATTGTCCTTTATAAATTACAGGATCACAGTTATTATGTTGTAGCAGTAGCAGTTGGGCTCAGGATAGCATTTAGATGGACCTAGGAACTAAGAGACAGAACACATCACTGGAGCTTTGGGTGCAGCAAACTAGTGGGCATCTTCAGGAAGGAGCCTAGCAGGAAGGAGGAGTGGAAAGACCGAGAGGATTTGGTGGGGGATGGGTAGAAGGTGAGCTAAAGCGGGAGGCGGGGCCAGGCGTAGGAACTTCGAGGCTCTCAGAGAACAAACTAGAGATGGCACTTGGTCCAGGGAGGGACAGAGTGACGGGGACACAGTTCTGAAAGCCTAGGGCCAGAGAATGATATAATATACTTAACTGCGGGAGAAGATTACCCTAGTTGCTGGCCTGAGAGAAGACTCTAGAAGGTAAAAGTGGAAGTGGTTTTCATGGGGCCACAAAACAGAGTGTTGCAAATAGATTCCGAAGACTGTGGAGCCTGAGGTCAGTGTTAGGATTGTTTTAGGGTCAGTCATAAGTCAGGCTCTCCTTGGTTTCAAATGGTTCAGTGTGGAGAAGCTCAAGGAGGAAGAGGGCCACTATGGTGGTCTCTGTAACTGTGACGTGCACGGTTCTCCTGACTTTACAGCAGGTGGTTCCAGGGGCTTCGGTGCTGCCACCGCGGCTCTCTCTGCTTCTCCTCACCCCTCTCCTCTCTGTGGGTTGGCCTGGTTCCCACTGCCATGGTTAGTCTCAGTTGTTAACTTGATGAGACCTGCAAACACCTGGGAGAAAGGCTTCTGTGCAGGCCCGAAGGGGGTTATCTTAAGTCAGTTAGGTGGGCGGCCTCGTTCCAGGATGGAGAAAGTAAGCCGGGCATAGATGTTCATCACTGCCTGCTATTTTGAATGGATGCAAATGTGACCAGCTGCCTCAAGTTCTTGTTAGCCCAGCCAGGGGACGACAAATAATGAAGACATACACCTTTCATATGCTAGTGCTTTCCATGAGCTAGGGAAGATGGCCACTAGGATTCTGAGTTCTTCTAGTGGCTGGGAACTACCTCTACCCGGAGTACAGCTTTCTTCCTGCCTTTACATAACCATTGCAAGGAAGTTCATGACTGGCCCTGCTTTCCTAATTGCCCATTTTCCCAGGGAGCTTTTCTATCAGCCCTCTCTCTTTCACATGTGCATACTCTTTAAGGGACGTTTACCGATTGGTCCTACCTTGTCCTATAGCGATCCCAGACCCTCCCTTCAGCCAGTCTTCATTAATAGCCTCTTGAGACCTGGATGGTGTATGTCTAGTGTCTTTCTTTCCCTTTGGGTCACCGGACCTTTTTCTCTTCCTTCTCTAGCTGGGGTCTGCCACCTGGGGAAACATGCTACACGCTGATGAAACCAACCTGTGTCTTTACCCTCATCACAGCCACAGTGAAGGACAAGTCACATGCCGATCCTGGTGACCGGTGTGCAGAACACGTGATTCTTTCGCTCTAAGGCCTGGCCTATGCTACCTATTCTCACAGTGTTTATTTGAGAACAGTGGCCTGGATGGGTTCCACTTCATAATAACTTTTCCTTGGTCCTGGAAATGTCACTTGACCTTTCTGAGACTTAGTTTCCTTCTCTGAGGTCACAGAATTGTATAGACAAGATAGTCACTGGGCACTTTGGGAAATGCAGTGCCATTTGGGCGACAGCTGCTTATTGCTCTGTCTCTAAGCCACAGTACAGGAAGTGTGGCTGGGAGCAAGGAGAATGGTACATTTCGTTTAGAACCTTCTTCTCTGTGCACATCCCATTTCTGGCTTCTTTGTACAACTTCTTTCAGGGCATATTTGTCTTCTCAATTGATGCTCCTGCATCCTGATTGGATCTTGGGTAGAAGTTCAATGCTGGCTTGGAGACCCACTCCAGATTACGTTGTGTGTTGTTTTTTTTTTTTTGGTCTTTTGGCCAGTGGTGCTCTCAGCGATATGACATATGCAGTATTTTAGATTTACAGGGAGGAAAGGAGAACACGTTCTATATTGATAAGATTTAAGTAAGACTCAAAAAAGGAGAAATTAAAAGGACGGCGAAGGAAACAAAACTTCCAGCATTACCATGGACTGCCTTCCTTCCTGGTCCTTTAATTATGCCGTGGTTTAGCAAAGTGTACCATCTCAATACCCAGATGGTTTTTATGTAAAAAATTTTTTTCAAATGTTAATTTCCAGTGACTGATGTTCTCTGCCTAAATCATTTTCCATTGTTCCTATTTGATAAGAACTGTATTTGAACTGCTTCTTTCTAAGTTGGAGTCTTTTGTAATGGGGTTTTTTACTTAGTGGTTTTACAGGTGTATGAAAATGCTAAGCTGTGTATTGTATTTGAGAGTTTGAAAATTCTTAGTTGCAGCTAATTTAAGGAGAGGGGGAAAAAATTAAAACAGGTGATTAGTGGCCCCTTTTGGTTTTGAATGCCCTCGCCTTGGGTTTTGTGTGTGCTTATTCGTGTGCAAATTGGTGTGGTTATTTTGGACGGGTTGAGATGCAGGCATCGCCCCGCCCTGCCAGCTGCCCTGGCCCTTTCAGGGGGGCCCTTCCCCAGCTCTCCAGGCTGGATTGTTCTTAGCCAGCTTGTTCAGCCTTGCTTTCTCGCTAATGATTCCGGCCTTCCCCGAGAAACAAAGCCTGTCTGGCCCCTATTCTCCTTCAGGACAGGCTTGTTTATGGCTACAAAGGCACCCCTTCTCTTGGAACAGAGGACTGGGCCTCTCTGGACAACCAAGCGCTGCAGCTTGGGGGTTCCTGTTCTCAGCGAGAGCACCTAGATGGCTTAAGCCTCAGAATTCCCCCCAAACTCCCTACCCCCTACCCCGGCAGTTAGGCCCAGATACTTTTGGGGGAAAGCAATGTTAGGAGGACAGTGGCCGGGAGCGGGAGGACTATGGTTCTCAGAGCTGCATACAGCCATTCGCATCACACCCTAGCAGGAAGATGGAGGCCTTCAGATCTGTCCTGTGCTTTTCAGGCCCCACCGGGTTGCTCTCGCTTAGTCCATCCAGGTCCCTGTACTTGCCAGGACTAGGAACGCTCTGCATAGGTCACTTCCGCTTGCTTATTAACAATGACGCCAGTGCAGTTGCGCCACCGGCCCCCTTCCCAGGCCTTTGTGGCCACATCCTGTTCACTTAAGTGTGAAATCACAACCTGCTGGATTTAATTTTTAGTCAAGGGGTTTTCGTGTGTTTCTACAGTGAAAGGACTGTGTTATCACTTTCGGAGATTCCATCAGTAAATATAAAGTGAATGTGCTTCAGGGAGGAATGCTCACAGTCAAGATTAAGAAATAATCTGCTTTTTGACTGGATGAACCATTGCCCTCGGCCAAGTGTGTGTTTGCCTCACCTCTGACACGGACTTGATAAGGCGGCCAGGATTGCTGGCCACCCATCTTCTGTGCGAGCCAGTTGGCCACACCCCTGCTTTCCTGCCTCTATCATGAGTGGTCGGTCCTCTGGAACATCTCATAAAGACTGCTTGGAGGACCCGCCCCACCCCTGGCAAGTCCGGCTTCAAAAGATTCCACCTGATTCCCAGTTGCAGACTGTGGTCACTGTTTACCTTTGAAGAAAGCAGAAAAACCAGAAAAGTCGAGGGCAAAGAGAGGAAAAGGAGTACTTGTTTTCTGTGTGTTTTGGTTTGGTTTTGCAGATAACTTTTTTGGTACCTGCAAAACCAGAAACACTCTTTCAGGCATTTTTCTCTAGGTTGGTTCGGGTCATCTACTGCCTGTGACCTATGGCTTTTCTGGAGACTATAGCTTTAGTTAAGGTTCAAAGTTGCCTGGGGACCACATGCAGGAGTCCAGAGTTGCAGCCGAAGCTAAGCCGTGTCTTTGGAATTAGGACCAGAGGGCCAATGGGCACGCTAGGAAGTCATCACTTAAGCTCAGGGGAATGAGATTGGAGTAGGAAGGTAAACCTGACATGTGGGATCCTGCTCATTCCAGGGTAGAAGGAGTCTTGGAGGCTGGCCCAGAGAGCTTAAAGGATGTTCTGAACACCAGAAGTTGGGCTTACAGAAAATGACTGTAGATCGGATCAAGGAGGGCTGACTTTCATGTCGCTTCTGACAGTTGCACAGGATGATACCTAAGGTGTCCCACATAGCAACGTGCAAATCCTAATTAAAGGGAAGAAGATGCAGGTAAAATCAGGGACTATCCCTTGCTGGTGTGCTTTGGGGATGCTCTTGATACTTTAAGACTGGTTTTTGTAGAGAACATCTCAAAGCATGTGGCAGAATACCGGCAGCTCTGCCGGTGAGGGACAGGTTGTCCCAGGGGGTGTCACCCTTAGTTTTGGAGACATCTCTGGAGAAGGAGCCTTGGCTATTCTCTACCCTTTCCAGTTCCGTGGACACACTGGGTCCCACTGCTTGGAGTAAGGGAACTGAGAAACCCTTTGTGGATAACCAGCCAGGCAGAGTGACCTGAGTTGCCACCACGGCACACTGTTCTCCATGTGGTCATTTACTTCTTTCAAATCCAGCTAACAGGGACATAGAATAGACTTCTAACTTAGCTCAAGAGTCTTGAAGCCATCGAGATGAGGTTTTCAAACCCTGCTTCTAGCATCTGGGGCTCTGCCTCTCTGAGCGTTAGCTTTTTCATTTGTCAAGTAGACCCCATGGTCGTGAGAGTGTGCCCTCCAAGGTGGTTGTTGGTAGTTTTGTCTGACAGTTGTGTGTCCAGTCGTGTCTGGGGAAATGGCCTCTGCTCTGCAGTACTGTGGTCTCCTGGTGACAGACATCCAGGTTACACCACGGGCGTTCTCCTACTTCCTGTCTCCGGAAGTTCCTGCTGTGGCTTGAGCTGAGCCCACTCCCATTTCCTACGCAGGTGGCTCACTCGTTCTTCTGCAGTGAGGAGAGGGCTACCCCAACCCCGCTGCCATGAGGGTTCTGCCTCAGTTAAACCTCCCACCCCACCTGCACCTCTGTGACCCGCAGTGTGTGTGTGTGTGTGTGTGTGTGAGAACCTGGCCCTTCACGGTGTCACTTAAGACAGTTTCACACCGTCACCCTGGTTTGGTCCCAGAGAAGTGACATGGACATCTTCCCAGCAAGCTTGGCCTTTGAGCTTACTGGGGATCTGGTTGCTTGAGGCAAGGGTGGAAATGCTGGGGGCCTCCAAAGCTGGATGCAGACCCTTGGAGAGGCTCATGTTTCCGGTGGACCTGTGTTTTAGGGTCTAGGTCTGGAGCTGGGTTTGCCACAGCTCCACTCATTTCCACATAGTGGACTTCATATTCAGCCTAGCTTTACAGAGGATTATGGTGTGAAGGTTGGCAACCATCTCTCTTATCTATCTTTGCCTTTTCCTACTCTAAGGAACCTCGGATCATGAGAAGAGATTTTGTTGTTATTGTTGCTATTTTTTTTGTGATTGGACCCAAGGCCTAATACATGTCAGGCAAACACTCCACAACCAAGCTTATAGTTCCAGTCATTGTTTTTGTTGTTGTTTTTGAGACAGGGCCTCACTAAGTTGCCTAGATTTGCTTTGAACCCATGCTATAGGCTAGGCCAACCTTGAACGATTCTTCTGCTACAGCCTTCTGAGTAGCTGTCGGAAACAGGCCTGTGCCACCAGGCCCTGGTTGGGATCAGCTTCCTGGTAGTGTCCCAGGGGCCATTTGCCACCTGGGCTGGGCTCCCTGGCATGAATTACCAGGCCCCAGCTGAAGGTGGAATGGGGGCTGGCAGGAGAAGGGAATCTTGGTTTCTGCTTTCTGGTCAGAGGTACTGAGCCCCATGTCCTTGAATGCCTCTAGGGCCATAGGATCGCTGGTACCGCTGAGATGGGTGTTGTTGCTGGCCATGTCCGGGAAGCCATGGAGAGAGCATGTCAGACCTGGCGTCAGCCCTCCTGGGGTGATTTCTCTCTAGTTTCCTAGTCTTATTAAAATTTAAAAATACCTTATTACTTCCACAGAAGAAAGATTTTTAGAAACTGGGGAAAGTGAATATAACATTTTGTTCGATATTAAAAGTTAATTTAAGTCAGAACTAGAGGCCTAGACAAGCGTCTTCTCTTTTCTTCATTTGGTGGTATAATTGACCCCTTGCACCTCCGTCCGGCTTCACACTCATTCAGCAGAGGCTAATTACAGGGTGCAGGGCTGCCACATGGGTCCGAGCTACATCATTCTGATGGTTTGAACTTGTTCAGAAAAATTTGCTACAGACTTTAGCAAGTGGAATATTAACTCAGAGTGAGGGAGGTCTGCGGTATCATCTAACCAAATGGGGTATGTATGAGGAATAGTCAGTATACTTCCTGGACCTACAATTCAAACGTGCTTCTCCCTCACCCCCACCCCATGCTAGAGACTGAACCAGGCTTCAGGCATGAGAAGATAAATGCTTTACCCATGAGTGCTAACCCCTAACTGAATTCCCAAATTCAAACACATGGTTTAATATAAAATCCCAGGAGATCTTGGGTCAGTTTTTCTATATATGTGGTCAGCTTTACAAAGTTAAAAAAGAATGGATTTCATTTTCTTATAGATTCAGAAGATTATCCTTGTCAAAAAGCAGAAATGACATAAAAAGGAGAGCTTTATAAGTTAGCTACAGTATGTCTCAGATGTCAGGATAATTAGCCCCCCTGGAAGGATGTATGCCCTGGTGGCTCTGGTCTTGGCTTCTGGGAGTTAGCAAGTCTTACGACTTGTACCTTGGCTGGGGTGTGGTCCATGGCATCACCTGCATCCCAGTGGAGCTGAGAACTCTGGGAGCAAAGGAAACAGCCAGCTCAGGCCAGTTCCATTTCTCTTTAAGTTTGTTCTGGGATGGGACAGGTTGAAGGGTCATGGTGTTGCTTGTGTTTTGAGGAGCAGAAGGCTTCATCCTCCAAATCAGGATCTTATGGATGAAAAGCTCCCCTAAACCCCATGTCCGGAAGTGGGGAAGTGAATCAGGCGTCTCTAGCCACTCGGCCCACTGAGGAAGTGAGTTTCAGACCCGATTATAGCTTCTTAAGTGGCTGCTCTAGTAATCCATTGACTGTTGCAACTGCGTTTCCTGAACATTTTATTTTATAGCTCTGAAGTTTTAGTCCATAAATCTTGTAAATTTCAGGTTTTAACTTGGAGGAGCCACGTGGTGATAGGGGGTGGTCGAGTGCCAAGTTTATTTTTCATGCATGTTCACAGGGCCTGTCCCATTACCCCCTCTTCTCTCTATATATGTTACAGCCTGCACTCAGTTGTTTATCTTCATATAGTGCCATTCATAGAATATTTGGGTTCAGAATGAGCCTGGAAATGGCAGTGCTCAACCTAGGAGTATTGATGGTAATTGGAAAGCTTCTCTTTAAATAGTGAGAGCTGCTGGGTGGGGTGAGAGTGGGGGTGGGGTGGGCTGGTACAGCACTGAGGTGAATGAGGCTCTGCCTGTGATCCTCATCATGAAGACCTTGTTGCCCTTCCCAACAAAGTTCTGGAGGTGGAGCTCAGTGCCCAAGGTGGAGTTCTTGCCTAGGAGGCACCGAGTCCTGGGTCCCAGTCCCAGCAAGACAAAAACTAATATCGTGACTCATGTCTGTGATCTCAGAACTCAGGAGGTAGAAACCGGAGGGTCAAGGTTACTTTTCCATACATAGTGAGTTTGAGGCTAGGCTGGGATGTAAGATATTCTCTCTTAAAGAAAAACAGGGGCTGAAGAGATGGCTCAGCAGTTAAGCACGCTGGCAGTTTTTGCAGAGGACCAAGATTCAATTCTCAGCACCCACATGGTGGCTCACAACTGGAGTTTCAGAGAATCTTCATCTTAACACTTTCTTCTGACCTCCATAGGCACCATAGGACATGCATGTGGTGAACATATATACATGCAGGCAAAACCCTCATACTTATAAAATAAAATAAATCCCAGAAAACTGAAAAATAAAAAAGAATAAGGCTGTTGGGATGCATCTTGATGTTGGTGGGAATATAAATGGTGCAGCTATGGTGTATTCTCAATAATTGGACATAGGAATATTATAGGACATGTATGTGCTACATGTTCATACATGCACACCATATTAGGAAGGCAGAAACTTGACTAGGTATCTGAACATGAGTGAACATTACAGCACTGCTTGTAGTCGTCAAAGGTAGAAACCAGGTAATATCCATCAACTAATGCATATATGAACCAAACTTGTAGGGTGAAGGGAAACTTGTGTCTATGGCGACAAGAAGTAAGATAGCGGTCTACTGCTATATTATTTTGTCACCAAAGACATAATAGGCTAACGGAGAGTCCTGTGTAGGTGGTGGGATCCCTGTCTTCCTCAGGCTGCACCTAAAGCTTAAACACGCACTGTGGGCAGGGCCTGGAGGCTGCTCCACCCTGTGCTGATCTGGGTTTCCCCTTCCAGGGTCAGAAGCATCTGCCACTTGAAGCTTGCCTTCTCTGTGGCTTTCTATGCCCTTTATTTGGTTCTATTTTAAGTCACCTCTCCCTGCATTTGGTAACTGTCTAAGACTGTATTTGGTTAACTCAGTGAGACATGATAAAAAGAACAGAAAGATCTCGAGTGGTGGTACAGATAGACCTTAGGCTGACTGAGTTGGGAGACAGTGTCCATTCATACAGCAGGGGGACTGAGTTCTTTGGGTGAAGGTTGAGAAAAGACAAGGCTTAAAAAACAGAACAAAATAAAAAAAAAATCAAAGAAAATATATATTTCGCCCTGCTCTGGAAGCGCGCTTGGCTCCAGCACAGCAGGTGGCCGTGGAGCCCAATCTGGGGGAGGCATCAGACTTGCCGTGCAATCAAAGTTAAGTGCAGAAATTTAATTAAACAGCACCAAGGATGGCAGAAACTTTGTAAAGCCACAGTGCATTGTCAGATTCAACAGTTATTCCAAGGAGCACAGTCCGCAGATGCTGTCTAATTGATAAATTAAAATTAGGCTTCTCTAACGGGTTTGCATTTAAGCCCAGTTTCCCACCCGTGTGCTGACCGCCACTTCTGTGAAGCCCTTTTACCTTCTCTGTCCTCCAGGCCTACAGGGAAAAAGAAACCCAAACAACTGAAACCATGTGGTTCCCCATGTCGGCCCTTAGGAGGGCAGCATTTGTTGGGTTCTTGGATTTGAGTGAGTGACTCCCACTTTAAGCCCAGAGCCCCCACTTGTGGCAGCAGAACAGTGAGGACACCTGGCTCCTGCATGTTCTTTCTGCTCTGTTAACCTGGAGCTGTTGCTCAGATCTGCCCTGGCCATTTGTTTTCCCCAGCTCCTTCTCTGTCCCTCCGTTGTCATTACCCCCAGCACCCCCCCCAACACCACTTTGTTCTCTTTTTAGCATTGCTGGCTTTTATCCATTGTAGCACTAGATTTTTTTTGGGGGGGGATTACAAAACAAAAGTCCCAGTTTATTAAAACAAAAACAGTTTACAAAAATCCAAACCAGAGCCTGTCTGTTTTCCAGGCCTTGTAGCACTTCCTGTCTGTCAGCGGTTGATATCCCGAGAACTGACTTTTCATTTTAAGAGAAAACATTTGCTGTCTGCAAAGATCCGGTTATGTTCAGAGATACGGATCCTCTCTTGAGATTCGGGGACACACAATCACACCCTTGATGGTTAGCAGATGGAGAAACTGAGGCGTATGGTTCCGGAGAGTTCCCTTGGAGCATGCTCTGTGAACTCCGTGTTCCTAGGTTCAGCGGAGGTCCTTGGGCACACGGAGCTGTGGGCATTCATTCATTCGTCCCACCTAGTATCTGTGGACACTTACTGTGTGCTCTTGGGATGCTCAGGGGACCTTGGAGAGGGCTAGGGGAAGTCGCATGAAGCACCGGGACTATGGGGACAAACATCACAGATGCCACAGGTAGGTAGGTACCTGGGTGGTGGTACCTCTTGGTACAGATACCCTAGAGCAGTGGTTCTCAACCTTCCTAACGCTGCAGCCTTTTAATATAGTTCCTAATATTATGGTGGACCCCCCCCCCATAAAATTATTTTCGTCGCTTCATCATAACTGTACTTTTGCTACTGTTATGAATTGTGGTGTAAATATCTGTTTTCCAGTGGTCTTAGGTGAAAGAGTTATTTGACCTCCAAAAGGGTCAACAGGTCAAAGGGGTCACCTCCAAAGGTGACCCATGGGTTGAGAACTGCTGCTCTAGAGGGAGTGGTCTCAGAGCCAGGCCTGAGGCATCTGTGAGATCAACAAGAGGCATACCTTAGTGTGAGTGCCTAAGAGCCTCTCTCAGACAGCAGCCTGCTGGCAGCCTCATGGTCTAGGGGAGTAAAAGGCAGGAGGCCTGGGGAGAAACCTGCAATGTCAACGCAGCCGAGTAGCAGATCCATCCTTTTGAGCACTTCCTGCACGGCTGGTGACGTTGGGAGCTTCTTAGATTCATCTTGTCTCTTTGCTTTATTCCTGTATATGTATCGGAACCTTTTTCTTTCCCGATGTTGAAGATAAAACCTAGGGTTCTGCACATACGAGACTAAGCTTCTATTACAGAACCGTGTATCACAGCCTCCTCTGGAGTGTGTGCTTGGAGCATTGAAGCCTCTCCATAGATGTTGACTGAGTGAACAGACTCTCTCTGACAGACACTAACTATCCTGGCTGACCTTGGAGTCAGGTCTGTGGTTCTGCTGGCTTCTATTTCTATGCTGGAGTCTGTCCTCATGGGCGGTCTCCTCTCTGCTCCTCACCGCCCTTTAATGGGATCATGTATGTTAGGGATGTTATAAAGAGTACTGTTGGGGTTATAAATACTAACCTGGATCTCTGCTTAGGCTAAGTTGCTGTTTCCATATTTTAGAGGAGAGGAGAAACAAAACGTAACCCCCATAGCTATTTGTTTTTTAATCTGCATTTGTGCTTATATGTGTGCTGGGTACACATGTGTTCACGCGTGTATGGAAGCCAGAGGGTGTGTTTGCTTAGACATTCTCCACCTTTTTATTGAGTCAGGGTCACTTATGGTTTGGAACTCACCAAAGTGTCTGAGCTCCAGGGATCTACCCATCTTTGCTTTCCAATTCGTGAGCCATCACTCCTAGCCTTAAAAAAAAAAAGTAAATAAATAAAACAAAAAGCTAAAAAAAACCCCACAGTTTCTGAGGCTAGAATTTCTGTGCTTGTAAGGCAAGTACTTTACCAACTAACTTCTCTCTGCCCTAATTAATAATAATAATAACAGTAATTATTATTTTGAGACAAGGTCTCTATATTTATTCCAGGCTGGCTTTGAACTCATGACCCTCCTTCCTTGGCCTCTGAAGGGAATGTGTTAGCATATCCTGGTCTGGTCAAGTTTAAAACCAGAGCTTTTCTTTGTACCATGGAACCTTGGCTTGATCTTTGCTCCATTTCCGCTGTCTTGGAGCAGAGGTGGTGGGGAGCGAGGATTAGATCGTATTTAGTTTTTTACTTATTGCCAAAGAGGAATTGTGAGGATGCTGTGGCAGAACCTGGTCTAATTGCCTGTTGTTTCTTCTTTGCAGTGGTGTGGGTGGCTTTTGAAATTCCCTGTAGTTTATGGAGGCGAGCCTTGCCTTGTAGATGCCAGATGATGTAGCCGAATGGCTGTCGGCTGTTTATTTGCTAGTCTGTCGTTCTCCACACAGCGTTCTTGAGTTTCGAGGCCCAACACTGTTTGATGTCCCCTCCTCCTCCACCTCTAAATATAACCAGCCAGTCAATCAGTCTTGGCAGCCATCGGGGCTCGGGCTGTCAGATGGAGTTTGCCTTGGATCCTCTGAACTATTGGCTTGTTTTCCCAGCTTGCAAGTGTATTCAAATAGTGAGATTGGAATTAGCCTTGCAAACACGCCGGCAGGTGGGGCCTCCAGGTTGATAAGCAGGCAGTGTTTTGGTGTAAAATGACATTTCTCTCTCCTCCACTCTCAGAAGCTGAGCGAGGGAGTGGCTTTCACGCTTAGTGAGCAAGATGCGTGGGTGTGTTTTCCTGAATTGTGATTAAATTTTTTTTTCTTTTAAATTTTAAGTTGTTGCAAGAGAGAAAATGAGAAACTGGCAGGTGGTGGGGATTACTAGAAGGCTGTGCTGGATGGAGGCGGAGTACAGATGTAGTTTGGGGGCGTTTTCCCGGGTATTTCCAATGGACTCTGAGGCTCCCATCCTGGCCAGGGTTCTGTGAAGAACCTAGGTCTTCAGAAAGAACACGGCTTCCTGGACTGGAACAGCCCTTCCTGCTGCTGCCCGAGGCTATTCCTGTAGGCTAGGAACTGTGTGGCTCCTGGTCCCCCTCCCCCTGAGACTTGTTAAAGGGACCTGTGGGTAGCTACCAGAAGATGCCAAATCCCAACCTGAAAGGCACCAGGGAGAAGCCTTGCACACTCATTGCCACCAGCTCATCCCCAGTTGCTTTTATCTGAAGCTTCGTTTAAGGATGCAGTTGCCATGGCGTGGCCTGGGCACACAGGTGCCCTCACTTCTGCCAACTCTGTGGCACCTGTAGGCCTGGGCAGCTCGGTGGTTGGTGCCAGCAGCAGGTGTAATCATCCAAGGACGGGCAGCCACACTGGGTTCTGTAGGGCTCCAGGCCTTTAGCTGAGTTTAGAGAGGGAGAAGTTAAAGCAATTCACCCAGGCTCGAGGGGCTCAGAGACATGGAGTGCATAACCTGCTCTTAAGCAGCGGTACAAACTGTCCTATAAATGAATCTTCCAGAAGAGTTGTTGCATGATCCAGGAGCCTCAGTTATCCATGACACTCTTGCATGGAATTTGTGAAGATATTTTTCCCATAATAATTCTTTTATGGATGTACAATGGAATTTTCCAGAGAAAATCTCTACCGAGGATTTCTATCTTGGGTTGCCTCCTGGTCATTTGGTGAAGTTTTGTTAACTGCTGAGAAAACTTGTCCTAGATAGGCTCTACTTCGATCCTCTGAGAGACTGTTGGTGCTGGCTGTACTTTGGGTTAATTTTTGTGACCTTTTGAGGGTGGCTACCATGTCGAATACACTAGAATGGCAACAGGTGTCCCGAGCCTCATTCGTAGCAGGGCTTCCTCCTCCGTCACTGGGAGAAAGGGAGTGTGGGTTTTGAGCAGCTGCATGTCACAGAGCACTGTAACCCTGGGAGAGGTGGGGACCTCTCTGATCCTGTGCAACCCCTCCAAATAGAGCAGGCAAGAGACTACAGAACAGACACGTGTGTCTGCCAGGGAGAGGGGCCCTCCCATTACTGAGTAATTTGTTTTGGGTTTGTCCCCAGGGAGATGGTCCACCTGAGTGTAGCACCTTCTCAGCTGCTTCTGGCTTTGCGAAGGGACTTGACTCAATGCTCACGCTAGATGTCAAGTAACTGAACCAGGAAGGAAGGGACAAGCTGGCCCAGCCTGTGCCTGGGTCGGGTGCTGTTCTGGGAGTTCCTTCATCTGATGTACGTAAGGCTCCTTCCTGTGAGCAGGTTCTGACATCCCATGTTAACATGAACAAAAAGGGGGTACCCTTCATTTGTGTCAGGCCATGCAAGTGTCGGGCTTCCTTTCTGGTCTTGATACTTTATCTACTGTGTCCCTAGAGAATGATGGGAGTGTGGTCTGGAGGGGTTCAGAGGAGAATGGAGCCAGGGTAACCCTCACCCTCCCCTTAACAAGAATAGAAGACAGAATAAAGGGCCCCAGAAATAAGTAATGGTTAACCAGACTGATTAATCAATAGGACTAATTAAAAATCAAATGCCTGAGAACACCACGGTCTTGGGTTAATTGTAAACCAACAGTGAAACGTTAAAACTTGTCCAGCCCATGGCTTTGAATTATTAACTGAATGAGTTAATTTCAAGCCGTCAGCTTAGGTAGCTGTGAAATCCAGGGTTAGCGGAAGGGGAATTAGTGTGCCCTTTCCTGCCAAGGGCCTGCTTTGGCGACAGGATCTTCTTTATCAGTGTTGCTCTTTGCATTTTAAATCAAAATATCAAATGTTAGGCAAAACCTCACACACTTCAGATAACTCGTGAAGACGGATCAGAATGAGCCAGCAAAGAGCTGGATTGCACATTTCTTTCCTGTTGAAAGGATGGTCATAGTATCCTGTGGGAGCATAGCATTCCAGTGGGAGAAAGGGCTCTCTCTGATCAACACTTTTGGCTTGCAATGCTGGCCCTAGATGACCCACACCCCACTCCTGGTCCCCGGCCCTGTCTGTGTTGCTTTTTAGTGTGTCTTTTTCCTTCTGAGGCCCAGGTCCAGGGCTGGGTTCTCAGAAGTCACCCCTGACCACCTGCTCTGGTTTGAGCCCCCTATA
Organism: Rattus rattus; assembly: GCF_011064425.1. Classification (NCBI taxonomy): domain Eukaryota; kingdom Metazoa; phylum Chordata; class Mammalia; order Rodentia; family Muridae; genus Rattus; species Rattus rattus. The sequence continues at coordinate 82,194,843 of NC_046162.1, forward strand.
ACACTGGGTGATGGCTGAGTGGACCACACCCCCCTCCACTGTGAAGGGTTTTAAGCTGACTTCCCTTTACCTGTTTGGATGACTGGGTTAGGAGTCAGCACCTGTGGCATGGTTTTCGTTTTGATTCTAACCTGGCTGGGCAGAAAGACTCAGACCCTTTGCTTGGAGTAAGTTTCATGGAGCTGTATAGTGAGGGTTTGATACACATGTCCCTGGGTCTGGGCCTGAATGACCTCTCATGACGGAGTCACAGGCGGCCAGGCTGTTGATGAAGACTGTATTTCAGAGGCTTTTGTACAGCGCTTGCTATTTCCTTGTAGAGCGGTCCTATTCACTCCTTGGCAGAACTGCTCTCTCATACATGATGCACGCGGGTAGGCTCGGTAACGTCCCCGAGTGTTGCCGTTTTCTTCCTTAATTTGCTAAATGGGCTTTAAAATGGGAGATAAATGTAAATTTCAGCTCCATAAAATCGTCACTTTCAAATGCTCATGACTCAAATTAATTAATTAAAAAACAGCTTAACGCACCACTCCTGCCTACAAACACGCTAAGTGCGTAATGTCTCCTCTGTTCATGGTGGATGGGGTCACATTACAGAGTTCCGTTGGTGAGGGGGAGAACATGCTCGATTCCAGCTTCGACATTTACAGAGCAGAGAGCCTCCCACGGTTTGTGTATTTAGAATATTGATTACTGCCTCTGCCCTCTTCCCGATTACAGAAACATGGGGAGAACTTTGAGAAGCCATCAGTATTAAGTAAAATGCCCTTAGTCCACTGTTCATTATTTTGACATGATCATTCTTAATGTTTTTGTGCATTTTCTTCCTTTTTGTCAAGACAAAAAAAGAAATGAGTGAGTGTGTGTGTGTGTGTGTGTGTGTGTGTGTGTACGCGTGCATGCATGGTCACACGCCATTCTCTGGTTTGCTTTCACAACTGTATCAGGGACCTTTCTGCAGATCATTCACTATTTTCTAAAGACAACGTTCTCACTGTCTAAAAGGATTAGTGATTTAGGATTATGCTTGATTATACTTGGTATGGCTGACGCCTACTACTGAGTGGTTAACTTGTTAACTGTTTCTTACAAATAACACTGGTTTATCAATATATTAACATACCTGTCGCCTTTTATAGTATGTATCTAAAGTGACGTGGCTGGGGTTAAAGACTATGGCTAACTTGTTCATTTGCTTTTGAGACAGGTCTCACTATGTTACCCTGGCTGCTGAGGAACTCCCTAAGTAGATTAGGCTGGCCTTGAATTTGAAGTAATCCTCCTGCCTCAGCCACCATGCCGGCCACTGTGAATATATTCGAGATGCTTTTATTTATGTGTGTATGAGTATGAGTGGGTAATAGAGTTACACAATCGGTAATATGCGATATTTAAGAAATCTAAATATTCATAATATGTATGCTTATATATAATATATTTAACTACACATTTTCAGATCACGTCATTCCCCTAGGGAAAGGGAACTACTTTATACTCTCAACAGAAATTTGGGATATTAGCTTTTCTTGGTTAGGGTTTCTATCATCACTGTGGCAAAACGCGATGGTAAAAAGCAGCTTGGAGAGGAAAAGGTTTATTTCAGCTCATCCTTTACTAGGTCACTGTCCATCGCTGAGGGAAGTCAGGACAGGAACTCAGATAGGGCAGGAACCTGGAGGCAGGAACCGATGCAGACGCCATCCGCGGAGGAGTGCTGCTTCCTGGCTTGCTCTCCATGGCTTGCTCAACCTGCTTCATATGGACCCCAGGACCACCAGCATAGTGAACTTCATCCACCTCCTCACTCATCAGTCAAGAAAAGTGTCCTACAGACCTGTTCACAGGCTGTCCTATGGAGACATTTTCTCAGTTTAATGTTCTCCTCCCTGGGGCTGGAGAGATGGCTCAGGGGTTAAGAGCACTGACTGCTCTTCCAGAGGTCCTGAGTTCAGTTCCCAGCAGCCACATGGTGGCTCACAACCATCTGTAATGAGATCTGATGCTCTCTTCTGGTGTGTCTGCAGACAGCAAGCAGCAGTGTACTCACATAAATAAAAAAATATTTTAAAAAATTAAAAAAAAATTCTTCCTTCCCAGGTGATCCTGCTTGTGTCGAGTTTACAAAAACAAAAACCAAACAGACTAACACAAACTAGCCAGCTGATATTTTAACTTTTTAAAAATATCAATGAGTATTTCTAAAATAACAAGGGTCAATGGTAACACACTTGCCTGGCACACATTAGGCTATAGGTCTGGTGCCCAGCACTGGGGGAAAACAGAGAAAAACCAGAGCCTCTTTTTCATATAAACATTGCTGCTTGTGCTGAGGGCGAGGCTGAGTGTTCAGCCTGGAGCTTCTTGGTTCACTTGGCCCTGACTTTCCACTGTCCCTTCAGTGTGTTTGGTAGCTTCTCTCCAGGGCTTGTTGACCTACCTTATCTTCTGAACGCTAACCTACCTGCTTAAGTATCTCACACGGGTAACATTTATCCAAGTTTGTGGCTGGAAATAGTTTTCCTCTGAATGAGAACATGCAGTGTAACTGCCCCAAGAAAGCACTCACACGGGTGTGGGAAGAGGAAAGTGGGGAGCTGAGGGGAGCCCCACCCCAAACCCCATGATTCCCCCTTCTGTATTCACTACCAGCAAGTTTATCAGCATGTTTCCATCCTTCTGAAGTTCCTTTCTGTAGTAGATTCAGATAAACAGAAAAACACATCACACCTGCTCTCAGTTTATTTCATTATACAAAGAAGCAACAGGTGCTTTCTGATGTTAAAAATATAAATGAGACAGAAACCAATATTGCTGCCTGTTTCTAGAGGAACACAGAGAGATTCTTCACTGTGGGGCTTTCCTTACACAGTTCCAGGGCATGTCTCAGGTCATTGTTTGCTCAAGAATGAGGACAGTTTTCTGAATATATAGCTTGAATTGATTAACTGATTGCAAAACAAACAAACAAACAAAACAAAAACCAAAAGACAAAACAAAACTAAGACAGAATTCTGAGAAGTAAATTGAGGGCACAGGATTTAAGGTCAGCCAATGTTAGGCAGAGTCAGGGACCGTGGGCTTTGTCTTGTTTCTCTCTTTCATTTTCTAGGTGAGAAAGCTGAGGCCCAGTAAACATTAGCACTAGCCTGCCCCAGGTCAGGCAGAACCAAAACTGAAATGTCAGGCTCTGGTTTATGTCTTTCTGAGCGACGATACTGATCTGTTTTTAAACACAAGAACAGAGGCAGTATTTTGGTCTGGTTTCAGTTGCAGAGAGCTGAGCTCGATCCTATCCAGTTTTAAGCCAGTAAGGAATGTGTTGAGGAATGGGAAAATACCTGTAGAAAACATGAGGAGATGTAGAGAAACCTCTAGGCTGTGTGTTCAGAGCCCTGCAGCAGGTCTGGGATTCAGGTAGCTACCACTCCCTGGGCATCGGAAAGTCCTTCTGAGTCAGAGATGGCATGCCACAGCTGTTGAGTCTGGAGCAAAGGCCACCATGCTGTCTCAATCAGGAAGCCTCCATTGCTGCCACAACCCTGCTTCAAACATTCCAGAGAAATAGATTCTGTGGCGGCACAGGATATTGCTACTGAAATAGCCAAACACCTCCTTCACCCCTCTGCCAGAGGAAGCAAAGCCCAGAACACACCACTTCCCCTTTCGAACCAAGCTGCAGGGCAGTCCTGAAGAGAGAGCTCCAGTTTTCAGAGATTGTGTAACAGAACGGCCTGTGGGGAGGCTGATGGGATGGGTGAAGGCACCAGTTCACCACGTCAGCAGCCGAGTAAGGGACCAAATGATCAGAAATAGACTGGAACGTCCCGTGTCACAGCCGTGTATGGTAGACTAGCAAACAAGGAGGAGCACCCCCAATAGAAACGGTACACAGAGTAGCAAAGGAAAAGCACTCCCCCATAGACATCCAGAGAATATAGAAGATGGAGTATGTGGGGACTGCCTTGTCATAGGGAGGCAGCACTGCCTTATATTGTTTTAAGATAGGCTGTTTGCAGTTACCATTGTAGTTCTGTAGCCATTGACATAAGTGGTGTGTAGTAACATGGCTCAAACCTGGGTGAATTGAAGTTCAGGTCTAGACCTAGGTCCAACCCAGTTAAAAAGCTTCCCCATCAATCCCTTAGCCTTCTATTCTGAACTTCCTAGGTAGAGTGTTTTGTTTGTCCTGTTCTTTTTTTCTGGGGCAATTTCCTTGATATTGTGGGTGGATCCTACATTGCTTCTCCTCCAATTACTAACCGTGCCCCAGCCTGGTTAGCTTCTGAGATCAGACAATGTCGCCTGTGTGTTCAGGCTGTAGATTCTACCTTGCTTTTCAAAGTCCAAACTTTCAAAGGATGATTATCCCAGCCCTCCTAGGGCTGCTGGTCAACATTCACTGGGTGAAATGCTGGCATCTGGGATGTGCGTTAGGCTAGACTTGGCAGCTGGGACACAAGTCCCCAAATGCTGTAGGATGATCATGTTGATTTCCAGACCTTCACCCCCTCAAGTGGGACTTCTGGGTGGCTCCTGAACACTCCTGTACAGATGTGACTGTTTGCCACTGGGTGCCTAATGTGTGGTGTCTTACAACATGGGATTCAAGTTTGACTAGGTTAATGTATCATTGTTGGGCCAGGAGCATTATTTGCAAACCTCCAACACGATTAAATTAAGGACAGGGCTTATGGGAGGAGGAGGAAGAGAAAAGTAGATAGGAGGTCAAACTTTTGGAGATGGTGGCTGGGTGTGTCACACCTAAGTCCTTGGCTGCAGGTGACTAGCACCCTTCCAGACTTGTTCTGGTCAGGTAGGTCAGTAGGAGGCTGTCTGAAGCGTTTTGTTGTAGTCACAGGGGTGTCCAACCTGTGGGCTCAGGGGCTGTATGTGACTGCATGTAGTATAGGGTAACTATGAGCGGCACCCAGCACCAAACCAGAAACTTACTTCGAACGTGGGATTATTCTTTTCTCTTGGAGGGTTGAGATTAACTCATTTGCAGTGTTCTCAAGCATGAACTTTGCAGGTAACAATGTCATTGTCAAAAGGTTGGACAACAAGGACTGGAGAGAAAGCCTTAGAAAGTGAAGTAGTCTTGGAAGTGCGCTGTTGCCTCTGGAATGGTTTGCCTTTCTAGTCCTGTGGATACGGCTCTGCTGCCAGCCCATCTCTGAGCATGTTGAAATAGTGACAGAATACAGGATTGGGTGGGTTCCAGATGACTTGGACTTCCCAGTGGTTGTGGAGGCCAGGGGTTCAAAGGGTGGGGAGCAGAGCCATTAGCCAGGCAGAGCTTCTTGGATTAGTTGAAGATGAGGAAAACATGGTGAGGAAACATTATCACATAGTTAGGAATTCAGTACTGACGTAGGCAGGGAGTTGAAGGCATGCCCAGTGTCCTCGTACTTTTTTTTTCTTTTTTCTTATTGTATTTTATTGTCAACTTGATACAAGCTAGAGTCATCTGTTAAGAGAACTTGGTTGAGAAAATGCCTCCATCAGATTGCCTTTAGTCAAGTCTGTTGGGCATTTTCCTGACTAATGATTGATGTGCCAGGGTACAGTCCACTGTAGGCGGCACCACCCCTGGCCACAGGAGGTCTTGGGTTACAATAAGAAAGGTAAACCAGAGAGCAGATCCTCCTTGGCTTCTGCTTCAGTTCCTTCCTTCAGGTTACTGTCTTGACTTCTGTCCCTCAGGGATTATGAACAGTAAGCTCAAAAAACCATCCCCTCCCCCACGTTGCTTTTAATCATGGTGCTTTATCACAGCGAGAGAAGATACCCAGCAAGAATCAGGGCACCCAGGCCACTCAGAATGGGGGATTCTAAGATGCAGTGGTGTGGTAGGAACGGGTGGGGGGGGATATGGGGTAAACAGAAGATAAGGCTAGAAATGGGGGACTGTGCTGCTCATTTCCCGCTTCCTCTTATGTGTGTGGTCCTGCACCTGGAGGCCACCTCTCTACAGCAAACACCTACAGATTCTCTTTGCTGGCTGTGTCTGCTCTGACTACCCAGGAGCAACTGCCTGAGTCAGTCTGTCACACTTGAGCTCACCTGCTTGCTTTAACTACGCAGTACTTGTTCCCTCTTCTTCCCCTCAGAAGATTTCTCTCTTGGTGATCAGCTATCAATGCCAGCATTGGATTAGAGTTACTTCTGTCCGTCATTCCCTCTGGCCCTGTCCGGGGTTGATTGAGATGGAAAGAGCATATGTTGGGGCAAGTGCTGGATGAGACACTTAGTGGGTCCATGAAACTAATCAGCGACGGCGATGTCTTTGCAGTTTTGCAAAGCATTCACACGATCTGATTGGATCTGTGGGGCGAAACTACTTCATGCCTTGAGAATGCTATCCCATTTCATAGATGAGGAAGTTAAGGCTCCCAGAGATTGTGTGTCTTGCTCAGCTTGGAGCAGCTAGAACAACTTGGGCAAGCTGAGCTGGGGGTTCAGTCTGGGTCTGATCCAGTTCATTGCTCCCCGGTCCGGGCCAAGCCTGTTTACTTGTATTTGCCTTTCAATAGGGGTTTTTGATTCATTTGGCTCAGTAAATACATAACTCCTGTGGTAGCATCTTTCACAACACCACACCATGTGATACAGTACAACACAAGACTACAAAGTACCACACACTACACACAAGATTCCACACATACACAAAATAGACACACCAAACTACACAGTACCACAGAGCACAATACATACAATACATCACACCATCATACGTTACAACATATCCTACACCAAAACATACGACACAAAGTACTACATATCACTACACCACACGCCACACAATACCACAGGAAAGTACATCATAATAGAAAAAACACATGCTGCAAAATACAGCCACCATACACCGCGCCATCTTCTACCACAGCACACATACAGGAAACCTCACACGGCACAGTATGCCACCACACCGTGCCGTAGACTTGTTCTAGCTACAGTAGCTCAGATGCTTTCTGCCCACAGAGAGTCCCTGAGCAGGACAGGCACAGGCATTCAGAACAGGCATTCAGAACCTTACCGTTTTTGACCTACTTCTGAAGGTAGTGTCACTGGTGATCTTTTTTTTTTTTCTTTTTTTCTTTCTTTTCTTTTTTTGAGGTTGGGGTTTTCAGTTCTCCTTAGATGCTTGATTCAGTGGTATGTTTTTTTCCCAACCCCTTCAAGGAGCTTTGTGGTCCAAACAAACAGCTGGCACAACTGGAAATAGTACTTTAATCTTTTGGAAAATAGGGCATCCCGACTGCTTTTTATATACCTTGTGCCTCGGCCTGGTGGTAGCTGACTGTATTTGAGTGCCAGCCCGCTCTGCCTCACAGCCTGGACCCGGGGTCTGGAAGGCCATCTTTACTCAAGAGTACCTTTCTTGAAAGTCCTTGGGTTAGGGTAGAAGAGGAAAGGAACAAACCAAACTTGAACTCAGGTAGTCTCATAATCTTTGAGTCTGATTTGGACTAGGGCACTCAGTCTCCATAGTATGTCCTTAGAGGTGCTTCTGCCCGGTTATATCCCTCTTTCGCTTTGCTTCACAGAGGCTGGCTCCTTAGATGGACGCTAGCATTGGTTGGAGAAAGGGCAGAAACTCTGAAGTCTGTCAGGTTAGTGGACTTAGGTCCTGGGCATGTTTGTGGGAAGCTTTCTGTACATGGTGCTGTGTGCCCGGTGTATATGTCTGTGTGCCTAGCTGGTGGCCACAGGCACTTTATTAATTGTATTTGACAGTAAATGCGTTTTCCATGGGTTCAGAAAATGGTACACCTTGATTTATTTTTCTGTTCTTTACCAGTGACATGAGTAAAACCTATCTGCCAGCGACATGAAGGGAGGTAAAAGCTTCGCCAAACTTACCACTCCGCATCCTACCTCAAAGAACGGAGACATTTTGGGAATCTGTCTTAATTACTCTATTTCTTGATTTCTTGCTTAGTTTTCCTAAGTTAGGGATGCTGGCATGTCAGACTTTGAGTGTGGGTCATTGGAAGAGAAGGTTCCAGAATAAACCGGTCTGCCAGGAGGACTGGCTGCATCCTTCTCATGTCCTTAAGTGAGTGGTCAGGCTTACTTGTGTGCCGGACATGGTGAACTACTGACTATGACTGTGGTGAACTAGGTTTTGACAGTCCTCCCATGGGGTCAGCCCAGACATGGGGCCCATCATGGCTTTTGCCTGTCTGCAGATGCTCTACAGGCCCATCAGAAGCGGTTACTCCATCCACTCGTCCAGCGTGCCCATCCAGTGAGTCTCTTTTTATTCTCAATTTGTCCTGCTGCTCCTGGCTTCGGAGTTCCCATATTTTATAAGCCATGTACAGAACCCACTCCCTGTCTCTACCTTTGAATCTGCTTTCTCCAAACCCTTCAGTTCCTCAAAGTTCTGTTATTTCCTCCATACACCCTGGGCCCATCTGGAGGGGTATACGGTCTCCCTTGGAACGTAACAGAAGGGCGTCTTTATTCAATTTGACTGCTGTTATTATGTGGTGAAACATTCAATAAAAGTCGTGATTTATGAGACGTGTGGCTACAGTTGGCTTTGGCTTCTTCCACCCCCGTTAATTCTTTTTTTTCTTTTGCTTTGTCATCTATCGGTGAGAGCAAACCCAGACCTGATAATTTCTTGGCACATCCTGTGTTCAGTTAAGAATGTCAGCTGTCAGCCTGTCAGGAAGTTATTTCTTGAATTGGTTTTTTTTACCTCTTGCCACAGTCCATAAACAAGCAGAGGCCCTGCTCAGTCCTGTAGGCAGGTGATAAGGGGCCATGGGATGCTGTGGGGGCAGGAGTGTGGCCCCTCACCCTGAGATACCCCTCAGTGGTCATGTGTGCATCTCACAGTCAGTTCAGGTTTGCTGAGTGGGAAGGGACAGGCAGGGGTCTTTAAGGGTTTCCAGAGTTTTCTTTGTTCGAGAATTCAGTGCTTTCCTTATCCTGCTTTTTTTTTTTTTTTTTTTTTTTTTTTTTGGCCTGGCAGGTTTAGAAATCCCTCTTTTGTTTTCCTTTTCTTAAAGTATGTACTTGTTGGATAAAGGTTCTTGAAGTAGAGGGCCGTATACTGAGTCTTGGCTGCTCAAGAAAGACTAGTTGATGGGCGCAGGTTCTTAAGCAAGCGCAGTAGAGGGGGGGATGGTGAGGATGAGCCCCAGTAAACGCCAAATTGACTCTTTACCCGACTCCCCATCCACTGGTCCTATTAGCTGTTTGCTGAAATGCATCCAAAGTTCTGTGGAGCCACCCACAATGGCATTAACCAAGTTGTGCCCTGCATCTTAAGCGTCTGGTTAGGGCCCTAATACAGCAGTGGCTGGAATCAGTCCATGCTGGGCCCTGAGAGTGTGCATAAAGAAGCTTTTAACCCGCAATGGGTGGCCAGGAAGGACTGGGAAGGCAGGGCTGTGGAACATGAGCAAAGCGTGTGGCCCTTGCTTCAAAGCTCTTTGATTTGGCTGGGAGCCGTGCTCCCCAAAGGCATTGGAACATAGGGGACTCTCATCTTCCCGCTTTCCTGAGTGAGGGTGATTGGGAACAGGCTGAGAAGCCCAGAAGGCTCAGCCGGCACCCCGAGTCTCTTCAGAGTGAGTTTTCAGACTCCTCTTGGGTGAGCCACTCTGGTGGGGGAGGTCGTTCTCGAGTCCCCACAACACTAAGTGAACACAGGTTTTGTCTTCTGGTTATTGACATCTTAGAAGGCAGAGGGCTCTGAATTTGTGAGGGTCCTTTGACTTCGCAGGTCTACCCCAGGTAAGGAGTTCCTAGTGGCATCTCTGGCACCTGCCATTGCTCTGAGCATCTGTCTTTCTACTCAGTTCTGTTCAGATCAACATTTATCAAGCCCTCATCTATCAACCTAGAGAAATTTCCTCTCTGGCAGCTTCTCTGCCTCGTTCTAGGCTCATGTGTGCCCAGGAATACAAAGCAATCCTTTACCTAGCGTTTTGGCTGCGTGGAGCCTTTTCCCACGTGGGCATGGCTCTTTAGATCTTCTCTGACCGCCTCCCATTTTCTCCTCCTAGACAGAATTTTACCCTATAACCTAGACTGGCCTTGCCTCTTCCTCTGCCTCCCAAAGTGTCTGGATTTACAACTGTGTGCCACCACACCAATCGCTTGATAGCCATTTTTAAAAATTCAATTTATTTTTTATTTCACATGCATCGGTGTTTTGCCCAACTCCCCATTTACTGGTCTTATGAGCCGTCTGGTGAAATGCACCCAAGTTTTCTGGAGCCACCCACACTGGTATTAACCAAGTTGTGCCCTACATATTAAGTGTTTGGTGTGGGTATGTCTGATCTCCTGGCACTGATAGGCAGGGTCACCGGTCTGGATCAGTTTGCATCCTCGGTGGATGCAGGGAAGCATCGTCTAGGAGGATGCTTTGGAAGGTTCATTCATTAGGCAAGTGTTACCTGCATGTCAGTCACGGCCCCAGTTCTGGACATACATCTTCAAGCAAAAGAAAGCGTCTGGCGGGGTTGGGGATTTGGCTCAGTGGTAGAGTGCTTACCTAGGAAGCGCAAGGTCCTGGGTTCGGTCCCCAGCCCCGGAAAAAAAAAAAAAAAGAAACAAGAAAGCATCTGGCTTCACAAAGCTTGGATGACAAGTGAAAAAGTAAATCCTTGGGGTCTTTTAGAAGATGAGAAGTTGATGAGAGGTATGGTGACTACCTCAACAGGGCAGTCAAGGGAAGTCTAGTGGTGAGGGTGACATATGAGTGAGATTATTTAGGCTCCAAGGTCTTGACTAGTTGTGGTAGGAGGCATGGGGGTGGGGACATTGTCAGTGAAGGCCTGAGGGGGGGAGGCACACTCGTGATTGGCTCAGTTGCACGTGTCTGTCTTCCTGATGTAAGGTGTTGTCCTGTAGGACAATAGGCCCAATTATTCTCCTTTTTTCATAAAGATTCATTCCAGGTAGCTGCTCTTAGCGTCTTGATGATTAAGGGACTGTGAGCGGCTGAGCAAGACCTCCTGCCATGACATTCTGGCAAGGGGAAAATCTGATGGTGGTTGTTCCTCTGCTTTGTTCCCAGGTCGTTTTGGAGCAGGCCATCTTCTAGTCCTCAGAGCTTTCACACGTTCGCTTGCCCTGGGTCTGCTGGGGACAGAAAGCGATGTTTTTTCTTTTAGGGGTGGTTAGGCTTGGAAGCAGCAGAGGAAGACAGTGAACGATAAGATTTGTGGTCCAGGGGAGGATAGCCTTATTTCCAGCAAGTGTGAGGGCTGAACGGGAAATGAGCCACAGATGCCACTCGGAGAACAGCTGCACGCGATGATCGTTGCTTCAGAGGTGTCCTGGGTTTCAAGAATGCGGATTCTGCTTAGGAAGACAAGGAGGGCCTCTGTGAAGGGCAAGAGAAGGCTCTTAAAATAGGCTGCAGATCTGCCTGGGTTCAGGCAGCTGCTTGGAACTTAATGACCGATGAGCCTTTGCCCGCAGGATGGAGTCCAGTCTCCTTGGTTACAGTCTACAAGACTCCGGTGATGTCACTCTTCCTTGCGTCTCTGTTCTTATCTCCCAACAGATGTTCTTTTCCACTTGATTTCCTCTGTCGCTTTGTCAGACTTAGAATGACTGCAGCAAGTTGATGATATTCCATGCTTAACGTGACTCGTTTTCCAGAAAAACTTCTGTTCAACCTTCAGAACCCTAGCCTAACGTCTCTCTCATCTCTGAAGCTTTCCATGCCTCTGACCCTGCCCATCACCCTTCCCTCCATAGCTTTTGCTTCTGGGGGACTCTTCTAGAGCCAGAGACTCAAACTTTTTAGTTTGTCATTCCAGGGCCTGGTAGTGACGTGACGCTCATCACTAATTAGTATTGAGTACTTATCAGCAGATGACATAGGTGATGGGACTTTGCCAATATATCCGTGAATACTATTGATTGCCTATCAGATGTCACCAGCAGGCTCTGTACATACCAAAATGCCTCATCACATGGTCCAGTAGTAACGAAGGAAAGGGTTTGTCTGACTTGGTGTAGCCAGACCTGTCCATCACAGCTCTTTCTGCTCGCATCTCTGTGGCTGTTACACAGAACTCTGGCCAGCTGTTCTCCTTAGGAACAAAGGCTTTTATCTCCTGAGAGCTCGTGCCCAGCTTCGCAATAAGGAGTGCAGGGATTACCCAAGAACAAGAGCAGAGACGAATGGTGTCCAGGGACTTGGAATCTGCAGATAGCTTTTCTTTTCTCTGCTCCTAGTACAGGGGTGAGGGAAGCAGATAAACACCCCCAATTCTGTTCTGGGGTAAATTGACCACTGTCTTGTCCCTGGAGGCCTCGTTTCTGGGTGGTATATTTAACAGAGTCCTTATTTCAGCACCTGGCACATAAGCAGACACTGAGTCGGGGTGTGTGTGTGTGTGTGTGTGTGTGTGTGTGTGTGTGTGTGTGTGTGTGTGTGTAAAATGAGTGAGTGGTGCTTTGCGAATGAGGTTTAACTAGATGGACCCCTTTTTCTTCTCCAATGAAAGGGATTTGATTTTTTATAAGCCAGTTGCCAAGTGCAAGGCGGGCTTGGCTACCATTCCAAGGGTTGAAGGTACCCCTGATAGGAGACCACAGCCATGGCCCTTGGAAAGCAATGACTTTAGCTGCTTCCTCCTCCAAGTACAAGCCTTCCTGTTAGGAGTGCGCCTCAGAGTGAGACCTGCTAGGCCCTGTAACCCGGACCATGTGACCGCCTTCATAGCCCCGTGCAGTGAGTCCACAGTGGGTTCCCTGAACACTGGCTGACAGGCATGGCTCCCCCATTGCCTCTGACCCTCAGTAAACAGAGAGCCAGACCAGTCAGTGGGTGGGCGTGTGTGGCTTCTCTATCTGGTCTGCCCAGTGTGAGTGTTCTTCCAGTGAAGCAGACCTGTGGCTGTAACACACCAGTGATCTTGTACATTTAGCCTCGCTCCTGACTGGCCCAGTGCTGTTTGATTGGTAATAGTTTTGCTCGGAGTGTTGCTTCTTTTCCTCTCTTCATTTACCCCACTGGAAAAATCAAGTTTTCTTTTATAGAAGTATGTTCCTGGCACGAGCAGAACACGGATGCATTCGGATATTGGTGTAGCACGGTAATATTACCTCCGAGGCACAGACGGCTTTATCTCTCCCACTGAATGACCTTCCTAATGGGGAACAATTTGTTCCTCTTCAGAAGGTCAGGAGCTATGGAGGGGAAAGCTGATAAAAACCGTTGCCTCCTACTTGTAGAAGATGGGGCAACCACACCAGCCCTTCCTGTGTCTCTGTCTTCAGATTGGGTACCTTCGACCCCCCCAAATGGTGGCTAAGGCTTCTGCCCATTCAGGATGCTGTGTGAGGAAGCTGAAAGAAGTCTAACTAGTTACTTAGTTAATGGGGTGCACTTCCCGGCTTTGCAAGTGCTAGAGGCAGGCAGGGAAGGTTTGACCCTCGTTCCCTGGCAAGCAGGCAGAGGTAAGGGAGGATATGGAGGGAAAGAATGAGGGAGGACTTTGTGTTTGCCATTCAAGCCCCAGTCCGGTGGTAGGCATGTTTCATGTGCCGATTATTTTACACCCACCAACTTTTTTTTTATAAAAGGAGTGTGCACGTGCATTTGTGCACACACCGTTTTTTGTTTGTTTGTTTGTTTGTTTTGTTTGTTTTTGTTAATATTATCTAGGTGGGTCTAGAACTCTCCACTTTGTTTCAGCCTCTTGAGCACAAGGATTCTAGCTTGCCGATGTTTCTAGTGCCTTCCCACCTGATGTCTTCATACTTGATTTCCATTTCATTTTGTATAGAAGACAATGGAGCCTGGCGACTTGCCGAGGACACTTCATAAATCCATGGTGGACGTTCTTGCTCTTTCTGGTCGGCCTGCTTGGCCAGCTCTGCATCCTGGGCACCTGCTCCCGTCCTTTCTCCAGTCTCCAAATCAACGCTCTGAGCAGAGCTTAAGCAGTCCTTGTGGGTTTAGGAAAACCACCTTGCATCTTTTTGAAGGGTGAAATGGTTAAAAAAAATTGTCTAACTGCAAACACTTCTTTGGGTTCCCCCTTCTCCCTCCTACTTGTAGAAGATGGGGGAGCCACCAGCACTTCCTATGTGGACAAGAGGGGTTGATTTCCCACCCTCCCCCAAGACAGTTTAAATTTACGACTTAACAGAAGGTTGGGTATTTCAAAGACCACTGAGCCAAGGGTGCAATGTGCTTATCTCGCTTTATGTAACCCCTGCCTCACCTTCCCTCCTGCTCTTAGGATGTTTCTAGAACAGGATAGCGGCAGAGGCAGAAACGGGTCTTGGGGTGTGGAAGCCCCTATTGCATGTTTGTTAGTAGCCCTAGTATCTGGGTATCCCTTTTGTCCAAACCTTTTTGCTAACATTTAAATGACTCAGCCTATCTCTCCCCTCGGAATAGATCTGTTTTTCTCCTTATCTGGATTGAAGAGCCCCTCTCCTGTTTAAGCCCCATGGAGGTTCTGCGTCTCTGGCATGGCCTTTAAGAGCCTGTCTTATCTGCCCAGTTAGATTCTGCATTCTCCCATACTAGTGGCCACCAGCAACTCAGGCTCGCCTCTGAAGATATTCAGGCTTCTGCCTTGGAGGCCCCTTTTCTCCTAGGCATTCCTGGCTGACCTTTATACTTCAGGCCATGCTCAATCCTGTGTTCCTAAGCCCAGCCTCTTTACTTGGCTGTGAGCATCTCATCCGACAGAGAAGGCTTGCTACCAGACATGGTCCTTGCCCTTTCTTTTTAAACCTTCTTGTCTGTGTTCTCATTCCTGGGATCAGTACACATCTGGAGAGTGTTCTATAGGCTGGGTGCTTTAACATGTCTTCTGCGGTTTTTGTAGCTGTTCCCAGAATTATTGTCTCTACCTACACATGCCCACTTGAAACTGCACAGCTAGGTAAGAGGCTGTACTGGGACAGTGACCTCCTGATGGATGGCTTCTGCTCATCTGTTCATCTTTTTCCGTTTGTGTCCTGTTAGGGCAATGGTAGAAAAGAGCCTGGCCGTCCATTGTCCACCCCACCTCCCCTTTCCTCCCCTTTCCTTCAATGCCTGAAGTAGCCCTTGCCAGCCCTGACTGTACATTCTAGCCTTGGGGAGTGAGAGAACTGCTGAGGGTGGGGCTGGGCATGGTCCATTGGAACTAAGGTGGCAGTCAGGGCCGATCATCTGCAGGACAGGATCACCAGTGCAGGGCTCTCTCAGTGCAGTGGATTAGGTAAAGCAGGGCTGGCTCATCAGGAGCTGATTGCCACGTACATCTAAAATATGGTAATGATGGTAATCAGGGCTAAGGGTTAAGGCCGCCATTTGTTCTTTTCATGAAATCAACTGGAGGGCTTGGGGGATGGGGTGTAGGGGCTTTAGAACCTGCCAAGCAGCAAAGTTTTTATTCTGTCTCCAGAGGAGCAGGCCAGGTTGTTGTTGTTATAGATGACTCCCAGATTACCGGAGGGAAGGTTCTGGAATTCCTCACTTGAGCTGCCTTTCCGGGGCCCAGCGGCATCTACTGAAGCATGGCTGGCTGTAGTCGTGTATCTGAGGGTCTGTAATTCTTGCAGTGGAAGTGATGTGATTTTTTTTCCAGTTCTGCGTCTCAGCCCATGGTTGGTTTTCCTAAAGGTCGCTGTGGAGGACAAGGAGACCCACCACAGAGCTGGGCAAAGGAGCAGGCATGCACTTTTGATTGTGAGGTGGTTTGAAACTTAATTTCCATGTGGGAAACATCTACCACCCTGGTGGTGTCTACATAGTGTTTTCGAGAAGAGTTATTTGGGAGACAGAAAGGGATTCTCTGAGCTTACCACAGCTGTGTGTTCGTACATCCTGCTACCTGGTCCAGCTTCCATCGAGGGCGGCTTCTGACATTGTTCAGTTTGGACACTGGAATGGGCACTGGGAGGCCAGAGCAGAGTGGCGATGGGAGAGATCTCAGGAGGCTGTCTATATACGCAGATTCAGTCAGGAGGTGGGTTTTCCTTAACATTATTGTTAGCGGAAGCAAAGAAAGTCAATGAATCAACAATCAGTCATTTCTCTCCCTGTCCCTCCCCCGTGTGTTTATATGCTCAGTTATAATTCAACAGTAGCAGGTGGTCCTAATTTGTGTTATTTACGCTAGGCCCTTACATCCATTTGACAGGAGGGAAAGTGAAGTTCAGAGCTATTAGGGAACTTCATTCATCCTCGTATATACCACACAGAGGTGTGCTAGAAAAGCAAGCACGGGTGTAGACTGGTGTGTGATAACTGAAACTTGTTCTTAAGGTTGCAGAATCACGCTAGGTCTATGCTACCACTCGGGACAAATTGAGACAGATTTCTCTTTGGGTGGCTCAGAGGATGCCATGGGCACCCCTAGGAGGGGTTTGTAGCAGTCTGCCATCTTGTCTAGCTTCTCTTCTCCCTCTCTTCTCAGTGGCCATGAAGGACTGCCTTTGGCTGCCTGGCTGGGGGTCTGGAGGTGCCTCTTGTGTATACGCAGGTGCAGCTTCCTTGCTGCTTCATCACTGTAAAGAGTGCAGTCCTCACCTAATGTCGTCTAATGCCACAGCTCCAAAGACGATGGCTTTAATTACAGAAATGTATTGGTGGAACTCGGAAGGGAGTTTAGGTGCCTTCCTCACAGTGGAACAGTATTAGAGGGTATGTGGCGGTGGGGGAGGTTCCCAAGGATGGGAGCAGCTGTCTGTGGCAGGGATGAGGACCAGCCAGCCACCTCCCTCAGCATCAGTTGATGTGTAGATCACGCTCCTTAATTTCCTGTGCTTCTCCAAAGCAATACTCATCTCCCTGCCTCTTCTGTTAGGCCCCCAGCCCAGTCTGATGCAATGCCACTGTCTAGGATATTACCCTGTGATATGATCTGTGGACAGGTCACCCCTGCAGCTGCCGCTTTCCCCCTGGGGGAAGAGGAAGTAGTATTTTTTAAATGAGTCTGGGAGGGAGCCTTGCAGAGGGTTTCTGGGAATGAGGGTGGGGTGTGCGAACGCTCCAGGAAAGCCTCCCGATCATTGCATTATGAGATCACTTCCTCTTCTTACTGAGCTACTGTCGCTTTTAATCCGAGGTAGTGTTGTAACCTGACTGTGTTGTATAATTGTGTGTAAATTATATTCCAACCCCATATAGATAAAGGCTAGTTTTCCCCCCTTCCAATTTTAAAGCGATTTAGAGGGAATGCCAAACCGTAGCTTGAACCCTAGCGCTCTCTGGCAGGTCTTTCTAGACAGGGAGGGAGAGAAAGCCCAGAAACATTGGTGGTTGTTTTTGTAATTAGTTCCCCCTGAAGTTAAATTAATTTCTGAAATAGGCAACATAAAATATCGTTACTTACACTTCTCCCTCCGGGTGCGTAACTGTGGGTGTGACTTGAGGTATGTGTAACTAAATGAGGACAGAACAGAAGGGAGCACACAGAGAGCACTTGGGTTGATTCTAACCTGTTTGCGCTCAGGGTCTTAGGTTAGGGATCCCTCAGGCTACTGAGATGGAATTCAAATTCCACGTCAATTAAATGTTGAGACAAACGACTCAGCAGTTTAAAGTACATTCACTACCTCCCTCCCTCCCACCTCCACAGTCAACTTCATATGATTTCCAGAATGAAATCCTGAACTCTTTCTGGCCACCACTGGCTTTCCTGACTCCCCTCCCCCAGTTTGCCTTATGCTCCCATCAAGTGCCCTATTACACACGCTCCTGCATGGAGTCTCACGTATGTGGTCTGTGACAATGATTGTCGCTAACTTAGCATGAGGATTTCAAGGCTCTTGTGTGCCCCCACCCTACCCTTCTCCCACCCCCGTCAGTGTTCCGTTCTTCTTCCTGCCAAATGCCATTCTGTCACCTGGACATTTTATTCACCCATGCATTGGCTGACATTTGGGTCTTTGCTTTGGGGCCTCCACCAGTATGTATGTGAAAGGTTTTGGTTGGAAGGATACTTTAGACTCTTGAATGAGAACCTAAGATCGGAGTTTCTGGGAAGATTAGCCAGCCTGTTTCACAAGACAGCAGAACCAGCAGAAGCTACCTTTTTGCATCTTAAATTTTAAAAGTAGAAGGGCCGGGGCTGGAGAGATGGCTCAGAGGTTAAGAGCACTGTCTGCTCTTCCAGAGGTCCTGAGTTCAATTCCCAGCAACCACACGGTGGCTCACGACCACCTATAATCAGGTCTGGTGCCCTCTTCTGGCCTGTAGTTGCATACATGCAGGCAGAAAGCTGTATGATGTATACACAATAAATAAATAAATTTAAAAAAAAAAAAAACGGTAGAAGGGCCAAAAGTCAGACTAGTTTCTTATGGTACCCTCAGTGGGGGAAAGTAAGCCAACACCATAACAAGTAACTTCACACACTTCTGTGAACAGAGGGGAGGGGCTCTGACTCCCCATTGGCCCTGGGTGCCTAACTTCTCAGCTGGGAAGAGAGGCTGAGACCTGTTGTGGAACTGCATGAGGCCCTACTAGGGTACCTTGTGGGAAGGGCAGAGGCCAGAGCAGACCAGGCCCTAGAGAACTCTGTGCCTGGAAAGGGCAGCCTGTTTTCCTTTGGAGATGGTACCCCGCTTTCCTTTAGCTGGTCAGACAAATGGGTGTCTTGGTGGAAAGCCTCCAGGTAGAATTGGGTTCCATTATTACCCAGAAAATATGAGGATGAGGCAGGAGTACCCCAGACCTTTCCTGAGTTGATCTTTGTCCTTTGTGCGTGCGTGCGTGCGTGCGTGCGTGTGTGTGCGCGCGTGCATGCGTGCGTGCGTGTGTGCATGCGTGTGCACCACATACAGATGGTTTAAACAACAGAAATGCATTCTCTCATAGTATAGCGGTTTGATCTTTGGGTCTGGAGAAATGGCTCATCGGTTAAGGGCATTGGCTGTTATTCCAGAGGACCCAGGTTCAAATCCCAGCATCCTCGTGGCAGCTCACAACTGTCTGTAACTCCAGTTCCAGGGGATCTGACAACCTCACCCAGACATCCATGCTGGCAAAACACCAATGCACACTAAATAAAAATTAACAAAAAAATCATTAAAAAAAAAAAAAAGAAGTCTGATCTTTAGGTGGCTTCCCAGAGATGTCTCTCTTCAGACTTCTGGTACCTGCTGGCATGATTCTTACCTGTCCCCTTCATAAAGCTGCCTGTTTCCCATGTAGCCTCTTCATATTAAGGGTGGCAGCCACTGGACTGAGAACCCACTCACCGCCAAGATTTTAGCACTGTGGGAGCCTTATGATAACAATTGGAGATTCCTTCCTTCTAAAGAAAGTCACGCTCTGAGGTCCTGAGAAGAGGTGAATTTTAGAGGGACCCTATTCTGTCCACCAGTCTGTTTTCTGCCCAAACCCCAGAAATACTGACAGTTGTGGTAATGGCAAGAGTAGTATTTTGGTGTGAATGTAAAGAAAGGTGGAAAAGCTCCGGGCAGCTGGGAATGGTAGTGATGGATGCCTTGAATTCCAGCACTCATGAGGCAAAGGCAGTTAGATCTCCAGTCAGCCCTTCAGAAGTGAGTTCCAGACCAGCCAAGTTACATAGTGAGACACTCTTTTTCTTTCTTTTCTTTTTCTTTTTTTTTTTTTTTTGACAATTTCTTAAACCCCCACTACCCACCCACTCATACCTCAACAAACTGGAATGGACACAGCCTGTTCCTTGGAGGAACACCTTGGGGAATGAGCCGGGAGGCCTGGGTGGTGGTGTTGGGAGTGTCCCAAGTCGTCCTTTCACAGGTTGTTAGTGTAAAGCCCGAGTCAAGTTCTCAAGTGTAGAGGTAACCCTGCCATGTGGAGAGAACGCGTACTCCATCCTTGACTTTGGACTCAGGGAGCGCTACGTTCTCCTTTATCACTCGGGCTGCTGGACAGAGAGTCTGTCTGTGCCCTTTCGGAGGAGTCCTCTTTAGTACACACATTGCCCTTGAGTTGAAGATGATTCTTTTTGCTGGGGCTGGATTTTTCCATATACGTGATGGGGATGAAGGGCTGGATCCCATACCGTGCTAGCATTCATAACTATCCCAAGCTTTCTCTATCATAGGGTTCCCCCAGGGTGAGAGGACACGGGGGAGATGAGCCTAGGCTTTTGGAGGCGCAAATGGTTCATATTTTCTACCCAGGAGACTTTGAACTTTTTCCACAACATGATAATAGTTAGAGTTGATTTGAATTCTCAGGGCCTGAACCTGTTGAGGGACATCTAAAGCCACTTCCTGTGTTCAAATGCATTTTGCTGGATTTAAGACCTGTTGGGGCTTTTTTGCTTTGTCTTGCTTTTCCTTTTGTGATCACTAGTATCTTTGGGCCAGTACTATGAGAGCTAGTTTCCCTTTTCGTGTCTGATTAAATGTTCTTTCCCCTAACTTCCCATCACGCACATAGCACACTATTTGATTTACCTCCCTTTGCAGAAACATAAGCAGTAGCCATGTGTGATGACTAATGCCTGTGGTCCTCACAGTTGGGAAGGCTGAGGCAGGAGAATTGCCAGAAGTTTAAGCCTGGATTGCAGAATAAGACCCACAAGTGGGCCCTCACTCTGAGCGATCATTTCATATGGAAGCACATTGTTTTAAAAGAGAATTTAAAAAACTTAGCAAATCCACCCCAACCCAGCACACCAGCTCTCTTGCTAGAGGCAGGAAGGTGGGACGTCTGTGCAGCTGTAGTTAGCAGCTGGCTCGGGCCACGTGTAAACAGCAATTTTCGGGACTGGCATGCATGCTGGGGCTTTTGTAGTGCCAAGGGGTGTGTGGAGAGCTTTGGTGTTTAGTTAAATTATGGGTCTGGATGCAAAACTTCACAGCAGGGCCTTGAGAGCCTGACCATGTCCTGCTTTCTTATCGTGCACACAAGGCGTTCTCTCTCTCTCTCTCTCTCTCTCTCTCTCTCTCTCTCTCTCTCTCTCTCTCTCTCTCTCTCTCACACACACACACACACACACACACACACACACACACACACACACACACACACACACACACACCCCCTACACATCTTCCTTAAGGGATACCCTAAACCTTGTATTCCTAGGTGCTATAAGGTTCTAGAATCGGTTTCTAGGGTTCCCCATAGTGTAAATCACTTCAATACAAAAGTTCCCTGCAGTCCTCCACCGAAACCCCCAACTGAAGGAAGTCTTAAGATTAACTTCCTGGAGATTTTGGCCTTGAATTCTCAGTGGCTTTTCCATCTCAGTGCACGGTGGGAGCCAAGTGCAGCCCTGGGAGGCAGAGGATCTGCAATCATAGTCTTCCTTCTCTTTCCCTTCCTTGTCCCTCACCAGAATGCAAGTCACAGAATGGTCTACAGTCCATTTGGTGGTAATGATGCCAAGACTCCCCAAAGCAGATCACCCCGTTGTCCACCCGCCCACTGCAGAGGCCCTGGTGGAAGAGGTCATGATGTACAGGCTACTGTCCCCCTGGCTGTGTTCTCCTCTCCTAAAGCACATTTCCCCTCTGGTCTTTTCATTTCTGGAAGTCTCTCATGAAGCTAGTTTCTTTTTCAGTGTTTGCTGAGGAGTGAGAGAGACCTTGCTTATCTCGGCCGGATCCCACAGAGGATGTTTTAGTAACTCAGGTGTTTTGGTGCATTGTCCGGGGCCTGGATTTTCTCATCCTTTCCCAAAGGGAAGGGTTTTAGAGGCTTTTGGGGGAGACTGTGTAGATTTATGGCTGGTGGCCTGTCTTCATGTTTAGCACTCTGTCTTGGCATGCTCACAGCTGCCAGGCAACGGTGGAAAGGGCGTGAAGAGATCTTTTCATTTAACCAGTTGCTGAGTTCCCGTAGTTTGGATGAAGACCGGGTGGTCGTTTTTTCTTCTCTGGGTTTCCAAGAATGTTCGGAATCTAGGTAGGGCCTCAGCTCTGTGTCGCCTTTCTCTAAGCAGTGAGGAGGCCTCAGGCTTTCTTCCATGGGAGAGCTCACAAGAGGTGCTTTAAGGCTTCCACTAGGATATGTCTGAGGTTATCTTAACATTTCTTTACAGATACCTAATTACTTGGTTGGAGTTTACAAAAAAGAAAAGAAAAGAGAAAGGGGGGAAGAGAGGAACCCAAAATTAAACCATAGGATTATCAGATATTACCCGGAGATGCCAAAAAGTACTTTTGAAATCACTGAGATTTAGGATGGGATCGTAGGAATTGCTTTTTTTTAAAGGAGCTGTTTGCATCATGTTTTTCTGCTGTGCGTTTATCTTTTAGTGTAAAGGATGAATTTACTAATTGACTGGGTTCAGTGACAGTGACGATTCAGCTGTCGTCTTTGGTATGTCCTGCTAGACTCTTTGGCATATGGTATTTAGCTTGGGCCTCGTGGGAGCCTGCGTGCTAAGCTAATTATTATATTTCCATTTTATAGTGGATCAGATTCCACCTTCTCTCAGAGTGTTCGCTCCCCTACCCAGCACTTACTGGGTCTGTTGAGTGAATACATTAGGGGAGTTAGGTCAGTAGAATTTGACCATTAGTAAGTACAGGAAGAGATTGAAATCCGAAGAGGGCGCACATTAGTCAGCTTTGTTCTTATGACTGAATGCAACTTAAGGGGGTGGAGCTTTCCTATCAGCTTGAGGTTTCGGTTCAGTTAAGTGGAGAGACCAGTTTCTAGCACGGTGACCTGCAAACACTGTAGGGAGTGTAGATGAGTACGAGAATAAACAAATGTGCCTGGGGTTGTTACCTTTTTCCTTTTCCTGCTTTTGTTTCATTGGACTCCTGGCCTTTGGCCTGGTGCTATCTGTATCCAGGGCAGGCCTTTCTCCCTTAGATGCTGCTTAGTACCTGTCGGTGGGTCGGTTGGTACTGGAGATGATCTTTACTGACGTTTTTAGCTCTCCCAATGCAATAGAGTTCACAGTCAAGATTAGCCATAGCAGAGCATTGATGGAGTTTGACTCTTGAGGAGATCTGGGTGTATCGGGAGGAGCTTAGGAACAGGTGAGACAGGAGATGTCAGGAGCAAGAAGAGACTGCAGCCAACTAACTCAAGAGAGCCCTGCATGTGGGTGCTGTGTGGAAACTGGCAGGACCTTTTCTAGAATGTCTTTGCCTGTGATGTCATCCCATCTTTAGTCACTGGAGAAGAGAAAACCAGCAAACCACAGTTTTAGTTGAGTAGTGTTCCTACACAGCAGGAGGAAACAGCCGGCAGGACATGGCCATTAGGACAGCGTCCCCTTGAAACCATGCAGAAAGCCTGTTATGTGCTCTCGTTTGGGACCAGCCATTGGCCATGTGGCATACGCGCCCACTGGCAGCTTCCTGTTAAAAGCCTAAGCTTCCTGACATCTGGATGCCCTTTCTGACTCAGGCAACCCAGTCTTGGGCTCACGAGAGTTGGCTGGCAGGTGGGACTTGGTGGGCCTGGTACAGTGGGGAGTGGAGGAGAGAGGGAGTCCTGTCTGGGGTCACAAGTGCAGTGAGACATTTCTGGTGTCTTTCCTGTTCCACATGTCAGCAGTGTGCCTTGGTAGAGCAGTGTGGCCCACGTGTGATTTGTTCTGGACGATTGGGTTTGTTCATTCACTCAGGGAATATTTTAAGAGACCTGGTGGAGACGGGACAGCCTTCCAGGAAGGTGTGGCACCTGTCCGGGATCCTGCCTCCAGCTCTAACAGCATAGATCACTTAAAAAAAAATTTTTTTTTAACAATTTTAAGTCAAACTGGTGATACTTGGTGCCCACTAGATTTTTCTACCTTTGTTAGTTCTTTTTTTCCAATTTTTTTTTCCCTTTTTTTGAGACAGGATCTTGCTGTGCAGTCCTGATATAGTCTCAGACTCTGTCTTCCTCTAGCCTCCTGAGTGTCATGCTCAGAGTTCTGTATCACCGTATCTGTCCCGTAGTTTTAAAATTTGACATCAAACCCCTACGGACACATATTTCAAACTCAGTTTTCTTCTTGATTATTTATTCCTTAGAGGACTTTTGGTCTTTGCCGTAAATAGTTTATGTGATGTGGCTTCCTTCTTCCTTTCCTTTGGAGCGTAGAGGAGTCTAGGATGTGGACTGTATTTACCCTCATTGAACTTCAGTGTTAGCTTCTGTTTGCCCAGCCCTGTTGGTGTTGTAGAGGTCCTGCAGAATCAGAGCCTGAACATTCGAAGGAGAAAGTGGTTTAGTGTGAATCACGGCCTAGTGTGCGTATGAGCTGTGTGTGTCTGTCAGTGTTGGGTCACTTCAGAGGAGTGAGACTAGCATCAGGTTGGCTGGGACAGCAGATGATATTTTGGAGTTAGAAGAAGGTCATGGAAACTTGGAAGGTTGTTGCAACTTGCCAGGGGAAGATCTGGGAGTGGAGAGACATGCCGGGAAGAAAGACCTGTGAGAATAAAGGTGTGGAAACCTGGGGTTTCCTGGGGCAGACGTAGGGTTCATCTTGGTGAGCTGCAGGCAGTCCAGAGGGCAGAGCTTGCAGGGTGGTCCCTAAGAGCAGGGGCAGCACCGTCTTAGCTATAGGCAGAGACCAGCATGAGACCAGCTGAGCAGAGAAAGTCCACACCTCGTTTGATTATGTGAGCAACTTTTTTTTTTTTTTTTTTTTTTTTAAAGTACTGGGATTGAGCCAGGGCCTTGAGCATTTGAAGCAAGAGCTATCCGTAGTCCTTATGTATTCAATTAAAAACCAGTTTATTAGTTCTTTGAGAACCCCGTGGAACATGCTTTGATGTGCATGCCCCTCCCACAACTCTTGCCAACTCCACCCCCTTTTCTGCCCATCCAACTTTAAAAAAAAAAACAACAGAAAGCAAAAGCAAAAAACTCCATCAAAAGCGATTTCTATTGTACACATTCCTGTGGGCATGCGATCTTAAATGACAAGGTTTCAGCTACTTTATGTTTTTGCATCTAGCTGTGTTTTGTTTATGTCTCTTAGATCCTAAAATAGCCTGCTTTGGGATATTTCTCTATATGCTAATGAAGCCATGTTTTGTGGCCACAGAGGTCCTGGGGGCCCCTGTGCTGTCAAGCAGTTCCAGTGTGCTCTGGCAGGCTGAATGCTTAAGATATGCAGGGTGGCCGACTCCAGTATGTTGACTTTCTAACTGTCTGGTCCTTGAGCCTAGCACAGCTTGCAAACTGCCTTCCCGGAAGAGTGTAGCACAAGGCTTGTTGAAGTCTTGTTGAAGCCCTGCTTCTGATAGCCCCGTTAACCTGCGCCTTCCTCTTGTCATCTCTTACAGATGGTCACAAGAACAAAGAAGATATTCGTAGGAGGGTTGTCTGCGAACACAGTAGTGGAAGATGTCAAGCAATATTTCGAGCAGTTTGGCAAGGTAAGCAATGCTCATGGGTGGACGGTACCGATCCAGCGGTGTGGGTGGATCCTCGGATGCGGCTGCCGAGGCCTCTGCTATAGCCGCAGCTTCTAGAACTGGGTCTTGAACCTCCCCATCAGTATTTCTGTGAAACTCCAGGAGCCAGAGTGGAAGAGTCGGCTTATGGTTGGCATGGTGCCTTGTGTGCCTGCCGGAGCACAGAGTGGCTTTTCAGTACTGTTTTGCTGTCATTGGCCAGCCACATGGGGCCAGGACTGGGGAAGGATGTGGGGCTGTGACTCACAGACGCCCACAGAAGCTGTGAGAGGTAAAGGCCTGTGGGTCCCTGTTGGGATTCCTCCTTTCTTGTCTTTCTGGAAATGATGGTCTCTGGGGCCCCATGGCAGCAGAACAGTCCCCAAGTATGTGCCCAAGGAGACTTGGGGAAGATGTTGTCTGTACCCATCATTCTTAGGACCTGAGTGCCGAGGAGACAGTAGCAAACTGATGCCCTGAGGTCTGCTGTCAGGGCTAGGAGTCCTCCATCAGGAAAGGGAGGCTGAGAAGGTGTGGGGATAGACGGCCGTAGGGGATGAGCATCCGTGGGCGGTGGTTTTGTCAGCTGCTTTCTGGTTGGTGAAAGAGAGGAAGTAGCAATCTCTTCAGATGTCATGCTGCCCTGTGCTGGCCTTTGTGTGGTCCCCTTTCTCCAGCTCCCACAGAAGCCATAGATCTAAAGGAGGTTGGCAGGTGAGTGGCCGAGCTGGCTCTCCACTTCCTGCTTCTTTGGAGTAATTATTGGTGTTGTCATGGGAGCCCACGCATGGGATCAGCTCCTTCCATCATAGGTCTGCGTCTTCCCTGTTGAGAGGCTGACATGGCAGACCCTGGGAGGGCACAGTGCCCACTCTGAGCTCTTATGTCTTCACTCCCACGATGGCCGTCATGTTTGCCACAGCCCTGGACAAGGGCACTGCCACCCACTAGTTGGCCTGAAGATTCTGTATTTTGTTTGCTTGCCCAGGGCAATGGACAGCCATGACTTAATCACTGTTTGTGTCTCTTCAGGAGCCACTGCCCGAGATGAGGGCCATGACCTTTATTTAGCTTTGAATTGAAGATCTCCCCGCTCCCCTTTCTCTTGTATTAATCAATTTCTGCATGGATGGGAGACCATGCAACAAGGAGAAACCAGCCTCTTCCAGTTCAGCTACGCTTTTGATATGGCATGGACTCTCCCACCCAGGAGGGTTTCGAAGCAGCCTTTCTCACAGTCCTCCTGGCTTTCCTTCCCATCTGCGGGCGGATTCATTCTGGGCGGCTCACAGGGAAAGCTGGGTGTACTGATGCCCACCGACCACCGGAGTCATAGGGCATTTCTTTCTGAGAACAGTTTATGGCACTCGGGGAGAGAAACCTTCACTGCCCCCCCTCACTCCCCAGGGGAAGGATTGGAGGTAATTAAATGAGACAAGTCCTTCTCGCACCTCTGGAGGGTGGGCCCTCTTCGATGCCTTTCTGCCTTCAAATTGAGTCCAGGGTAGTGTTTGCAAACATGAAGTGGGATTTCTGTTTTCGAGCCATAACCTGCCTTGGAATCTCATGGGCCCATTTGTCGATGTGAGGGAGGCTGCTGCTGCCTAGATGAATTGTTAGTGTGTTCTAGACAGGCTTCTGCTTGCTGCAGACGGCGCATCTGCTCATCTCAGCCTGGCTTGCTTGTGTCTCAGTTCCCCCTTCCCTCCTTCCTTCCTTCCTCTCTCCTTCTTGTTTCTCATGAGCACTTAGCGGTTGTGACCCAGAGTGTCAGCAGTAGGATGCTCTGCAAGCTTTTGCCATGCCCATGGCGGCTTCCAGTCCCATCTCGAGAACAGTTGTCCCTTTGTCTCAGCAGTAGTCATAGACCGTCTTTCCTAACATGGCACTTGCTGGGCCGGATGCTGCCCAGTTAATTGTGCAGTAATATTTGTGGATTCTGACAGGATGCATAAACTTAGAGTGTTTTATTAAAGGACTAAGGAGGCTTTCGAATGCATCAAAACCGGTAACACTCTCTATTCACCAGCTAGCAGCCCATTCTATGCCTTTGCCTGAATATTACCCGGGCTTATGTTCCAAAGAGCTTATTCGTTGTTTCCTGGAGTCTGGTGTGGTACCAGTGTGGCCCCCTGGGCAGGCTTCACTGCCTCTCAGGATTCTGGTATTGTTTTGAAGTAGGGAGAGTGTCCTGGTAGGCCTTGGGAGCCATGAGTAAAACCAGCCGCTGCAAAGGAGGGAATGGACAGATTGACGAACTGAGCTTCTCTTTTGGTAGAGAATATTCTGTGGATGGTGTGGGCTGTAGAGGATACTACCACATAAAGCATCCTACAGCATGCACGCTCACGCGCATGCCTGTGCAAGTTCATTGGGGCTGTCTTGAAGCCAGTGGCCAATTAGCGTAAGTTTATTACCTAGCGAGTACTACTAATGTCAAATGCCAGGTTGAGCCATTTACTTGTTTAACTTTTTTCTTGTTTAACTTTTCTCTGGGAGAAAATGGTGGCATCCCCGTGTTTCACATAAATTGGGGTTTTAGTGCTAGCAGGAGAGGAAGGCACGGTGTCTCCTCAGTATGCACAGGACAGTGTCTCAGGTTGGTGTTAGGTAGCCTCCTTGGTTGGGAGGATAGTAGAGACCACAGCAGTCTAAGTTTGAGTCAGAATGTCTACTCTGCTGCTTCTGCTTCTCTGTCTGAACCTCCCATCTCACTACGGCCTCTGTGCAGGGCGTACCACACTTTGGATTTAGTCACCACCGTTGACTGGGCCTTCCCCCTTTTCCACCTTGCCCGAGCTGGCAGCTGCTCCAGCTGTTTGTTTCAGGCATGACCTCTATCGAGGGGCCGAGCTAAGGGGAGTTTAAATATGTCATAACCGTGAGCAGCGTGGGTACACACGACACACAGACAGTGCTAAATAACTCAGACCGGAGGCTTCAATACCCTTTTTGTTTTTTTTCCCACCTTCCTCACAGAAGATTCCAACCCCCTCAAATTAGAAATGCTGAGGCTTGTTTCTATTAAAATGTGATCATGAAAGGAAGCTGCCATTACAGGACTCAAACTTAGATGGCTGTCTCCCCACTTGGTGGCTGTTTCTAGTGCCTTCCATGAAGAATGGCAAGGGAGGTGGTATTCCAAGGCTGGGCCTGACCATGGGATGGCCTCTAGCAATATCTTGACAGACTTTGGTTCTAGCCTCAGTTTCCCTTCTGGGCAGCTTGTTGACAGATTTATAAAGGCTGGTGAATTGCTCTGCAACCCATATGGTCTCTATTGTAGCTTCTGCTATTGTAGGGTGAAAACAACTGCAGCCAGTATATAAACAGATGGCTGTGCTTTTGTTCCAATAAAACTTTATAAAAACAAACAGAGCCAGATTTGGCCTGTGAGCCATCTCATTGACACCTGAACTGAATTATTTCCAAGGCTGGCCTTTAAGCCGAGAAAGTCCTGTAGAGCGTGTTTAAATAGAAGTAGATAATGATAACCCGAGGTATTTATAGACTAACAAAAGAATACATTGCTCACAGTAGTGAGCGCGCTATGTAGTAAGCAAAGCAGTTTTTACCACGTTACAGCTTATTTCTGGGATTCGTGCTGCAGGAATAGTGTCTCTTGATTGGAGGCTGCATTCTTTATTTGGAAAAGGGCACTATTTATAAGCGGGAATTGTCGTCCTATGAGTAAGACCCAGAAGAACTAAGTTGCTTTCAGTCTTCCTGTTTCATGCGCGGTCTGAATGATCAGAACTCATGACGTTTGAGCTTTCACCTTAAGACGGTTTCACTGAGCGTTGATGTTTGTTACATGTGGAGGGTGCTGAGCATTTAAAACTGTGCTTTCAAGGACGTCAAGTTAGACACATGGCATCTTCATGATGGGTATGGGTGATGGGAAAGAAACTGTCTAAGCTCACACAGCCTGGGCTGGGTAGAGCCTGGGTGGGCCCTTGTGGCACAAGCTAGGCTCTCTGCGCTCTTGCTAAAGCCCTGTCTGCTGCTTTGGCAGCCAGCAGATTCACGCACAGGGACCTCGGCTTATTCATTTGTCAAGAACCACTCATCTCCAGTAATTTATTTAACTGCCTTGGTTTTTGGTGGACATTATCTGTGTTCGTGATTTCATACCTACAGGAATGATGTATATAGACCATTCCGAAAGTTGGCAGGTGACTGATGCTCTGATATGTGGGAGCAGAACCACTCCAAAGAGCCCATCTCTTAACAAAGTGCCTTTGGGCTGAGAAGCCCTCCTCACATGGGCTTCCTCCTCCTCCCCCTCCCCTCCCCCCTCCCCCCCCCTCTATCTCCTCCTCCCCCTCCTCTTCCTCCCCATCTTCTTCTTCCTTCTCCTTCTACTCCTCCTCCTCCCCTTCCTCCTCCTCCCCTTCCTCCTCCTCCCTTCCTCCTCCTCCTCTTCCTCCTCCTCCCTCCTCTTCCTCTTCCTTCCTCCTCCTCCCCTCCCCTCCCCTCCCCCCCCTCTATCTCCTTTCTCCTCCTCCTCCTCTTCTTTCTCCTCCTCCTCCTCCTCCTCCTCCTCCTCCTCCCCCACCTCCCCCCCTTTTACCCCTCCTCTTTTCTTCCATCTCCCCATTCCCTGTTGGGCCCTCCTTCACGTTCCAGTCTCTTACTTACATTCATGCTAGGGAATTGGTCAAAGAGGCCTTGTTCAGGATGGAACAGAAAGTTTCCCACTTCTCAGCTGCTCTCCAGGCGCCAGGGCAGCTCCAGTGCCCAGCTCTGCTCACCTCGGCTCGCTAGGTGATGCTGACTTTACAGTACTCCAGTGAGAGCCATGGAGGCCTCCAATTATACTTCACATGGCGAGCTGTGTGATTAGTTTGGAAGACTTATGCTTAGTCATTGGTTTATCCTAATCGGCTTTGGCTTTTCCCAACAACAAAGTGAGCTCATTTTGCTGAGCCGAACCGACTCTGCACCCTTTGTCTTGCTGTCCATTGTGTCCTTCCTTTCATTCTGTCTTACTGCCAACGTTCTGTTTCATTAGGCCTACAAGTCATTTCCAATCCAGTGGGCTGCTACAATCCAGCCTTTATCACCCGCTGCCCTGGTTCCCATGTCCCTTCTGGGCCTGGGCTGAGTCTGTGGTTTGATATGAAGGCCTTAACCCCTTCGTGGGCCAGCTGGTCGTGGTGATGGTGAGGAGCAGAGACAGCAAGAAAGGATAGGGTCTGGGAAGTTATAGCTCCTCAGCTCCCAGGGAAGGGAGATTTCTGGGAAGAAGGTGGGGGAGTGGGGTTCTTAGCACCCTCTACAGGAGCTGGGCTGTGTGAGGGGCTGAGAAAGTTAGCTAAGGCTTCAAAGAGTGGTGCTTGAAAACTTCATAGGAGAAAACAGTTGGAAACCAGAATGAACTGGCTTTTCCACATAGGGATCTCCTGCTTTATTCCATTGATGTGGGGGGTTCTGGGGGTGCGTATTTTGAGAGTGTAAGCCTGGAGCCTGTGCTTTAGCCCCAGGCTGTAGGTAGGTGTATGGAGGTGTGGCTGTGGCCTCTGTTTGGTTTCCTTTTGATTCAGAAAGTGTGAGGAGAGTCTTACCTAGAAGAAAAAAGCCTTTGAAATTGGAAAAGCAAGGGATTTATGAGAAATAAAGAGGCAAGTTACTGTATTCCTGAAAGTGGACTGTGATCCTGGGGTAGATTTTTTATCACTTCCAAATGTGTGGCACAGATAAACAGCTCTGTACAGTGCGTGATTCTCTCAGAAGGAGCCTGGAAAACAAGTCTGCCTGTGTCCTTTGTGCTGTGGATGCTCCCATGGGGCCTTCATCCTCTGAAGTGGTTTGTGCAGGTGGGCCGGCTGGAGGGGCGGGGGCTCCTCACTCACCTGCTTGGCATCTTCCAGAGCCTGGAGTGCTCCTTAGACTGTCTTTGCTTGTAGCTAGGGCCAGGAAGGCTCATTCCCTCCTCACTGGCGAGCCCCGGTAGAATTTTAAGCTCACTTTCTTCCTGTGATATAGCCCATTGCAAAGCCAACCTTGTCCCCACATCATTCCTGTCCTCTGTTCCTATCCTCTGTCTGGTTTGTGTTAATCCCTCATTTCAGAAGAAGGGGACCGGGAACAGCTATCCATAAGGGGACAGCAAAATGCCGCCTCATTTCCCACATCCACCTTGTAAGCCCAGGTAGCAGACAGCGTCACCACCAGTCAACAAGGTCAGTGTGCTGGGCCTGTTCTGAGCTGTAAATCCTGGTGCTCAAAAGTCTTGTGTTTTCCTGCTCGCCTTAGCCTCCCAACCTTGTTTCTGCCGTGGCCAGTGGAGTTAGAAATAGATTGGGCTCCCTAGCCTCGCTTCTCCTAAATCTTCATGTTTTTGCTTCAAACAAGAATTCCTAAAATAGACAGAAGGTTTCCAGGAAGGCGTCCCATTTCCCTCTTAGTGTACAAAATATAGCCAGCTGTTATGCAGAGGCATCAGACGGTACTACTGCACCGTTAACAGTGTTTTAAAATATACAAATAAAAAAAAATATCCCGATGCCTTCTGGGTTCCAAGCTGGGCAAACTTTGAGATTATGTTAATGAAATTCCGTGTTCATTTGCATACTAGGTAAAGGAACAAGGCCTCATCCGCTGCTGTTTCTGTGCCCCTGCACAGTTTAGCTTTAGTTCATTTGAAAGGAGGTAGGACCAGGGAGCTCTTGGTAGCAAAGGAGTTAATGAGGCCTGTGGTGGGGACAGGAGGGAATGGGAAGTACTTCCAGGGGGCGCACCTTCCAGAGTCGTCCTGGAGGCCTCTGAAGAGGTCACTTACAAAGGACTTGTTAGCCTGGGAAAGGAATGCTTTGTCTCCCAAGATGGTTTTCAGTGGGAACTGAAAAAGCACCAGAAATCATGGCCCAGGCTTGTGCCAGTGGGTGCAAGGGGTGGTTCTTCAGGGAGAGAAAGCACAGTTCATTTAGACTTGGCGTAGACTTCCAACCCGATTGTTCTGTGGAGTGAGCATTGATATGGAGATTCTGCCCCACCCCCACTCCATCAATAGGACACCCATTACATGGGTCATGTATGCTTTTGTTTTTCTTCCCCTTTCTTCTCCTTTCCCCCCTTCCTTTGTCCTTGTAGAAATAGCCTAAGGAGAATGGCCCAGTTTGTCAAGTTTCGGCCCTGTAAGTTTTTACAGCTCTGTATTCTGAGACCCCCCATATCTGTGAATTAGCCCCTAAGTGGGCTACCAATGGGTGCTTTGTTTACATTCGAAGTCAGAGTAAAGACCCAGGAAAAACATTAATGCACAGGAAGAGGTAGGAGCATTGCGGTTCTGACGGTCGCTAACCTCACTGCTGCCTTTAAAACCAATCGAGAGGCTCACGGCTGATATTTAATAGCTTTTAGCTGATTATTTTTCTTCTCCTCCTCTTTCTTTTCTATCCAAGTTGACCTGGGTGTACTTGAGCGGAAATGAAGTCATCCAAATGCTGAATTAGAATAGTCCCAGTCCCCTAAGAATGAAAGGGAAGCAGAGATTAAACGGTGGAGGGAAAGCAGGCGTTAATGAACAGGAGCTTGAGCCCGTCCCTGCCGCGTCCGTTTCTCCCTCGTTTTGTGTCGTCTTTTTGGTGTCTCACTAATGGCAAAGTGGGATCTGATTTACTGAAAGGTCACATACTCTGCCACCTAGGCGACCGCCCGCGCTTCCTTCTTTGTGGGGTGTGTTTTCGTCCGTGATGGAGGAACCTGGATGAGGGTCTGTGTTGTGGAGGCTGGTGATTACTTGTTGCAGCTGGAGTGGGTGGAGACAGAAGGAAGACAGGAAAGGGTGGGAGGCGTCCAGGGCCAGCCCAGCGTCCTGATACCGTTCTTCACCACAGTTCCTGGTTGTAGGCACTTGTCCCTACAAACCTGGGCTGGCTAAAGGTCGAGTGACCGGCTGAAACTGTTTACCTAGGACTGGAACGGTTCCTGGGAAGTCAGAGTAGTCGCTGCCTGCCACTTTCACACCGTGAAAGGGCTCCTTGGGGTGATTCCCATCCTGTGACTAGGCAGATTTAAATCCTCCTTCCTCTGTGTCCGGGATTCTCCCTCTCACCTATTTACATTTTACCTTCTCGATTTAGTCCAGCAACTGTGAGGAGAGTTAGCACGAGGCCTGAATGATCTCAGGCCGGAATTGTTCAATGAGAAAAGGTGTGGGGAAGACAGGAAGGCTAGGCAGTGGTGGTTTGGAGTGTAGCGCCCTTTTGGGCTCCTGTTTGCCTCTTGCTTGGGGATTATTTCTGTGACCACTGGAAATAATAATAATAAAAAAATTCTGCCCTAGCTCAGTGAAAAGTGAGCTTCTTGTAGTTAAAGAGCAAAGTGAGGATTTAATTAGATTTAAAAGCCCAGCAGAGTGGCTTGTTTACAGGAAGTGGTTTTAGGTGGTCTGCTGTGGAAGATGCAATTTCTGCAAGTGGATTACTTATAATGAGAGATTTTTGGTTGTCGAGGTCGCTAACGGCCTTTTATAATTGGAGGCAGAGGTAAATATTTTCTGACTTGCTTATGGCGTGTTAGCATTCAAAGAAACAATTTAAGGTGCTTTTCACTTAAGGAAAAATAAATGAGAGTGTGGACTGATCAGAGACAGACCTTCTGGCTGTGTTTCCAGCTTTCTTCTGGGCTGTCAGAGGGCGTGGCAGACCTCGGGGAGAGGACTGCTGCTGGCCTTCTAAGGCTCGAAACAATTATTATTTTTTTTAATATTTATCTTTTACAAAAACATTCTTTTAAAAAATTAGTAAAAAAAATAATAAAAGAGGGATTATTAACCGTGTAGTGGCTCCAGCTTAGCTGATACTACATTCAGATTCAGGGATTCCTGTCATGTCTTCCCCTAACCCTTACTTGCCGGTCAATTGTCCCCATGCCACAGGATTATCCCCTGTTTTAAGCTGCTGGGGAGAGATCGGGAGAGGGTAAATGATATGTCCAGAGCTGATCAGCCAGCAGAAGGCCCAAGCTTCCCACCCCAGCTTTCTAGTGAGAAGTCCTGGGGGTTTGCTTCATGGGAGATGCTCATGCTGAAGAATGGAGCGCCTGACCAGCCATCTGGCTTATCGTCCTGTAAACAGGACGCTTTAGATAAGAGCTTAGTCCAGGCTGACCCCAAACCCCCTGTGTTGTCAACAGGAACCCCAAACTTCTGATCCTTCTGCCTCCACACTTGACTCCATGTCGTGCTGGGGTTTGAACTCAGGACCTTGGGCATGCTAGGCAAGTACTCTGCAACCGATCTACAGCCATGGTCTGCTAACCATTACTTTATAAATATTTGTAAAATTTGTTATATAGGCCAGATGGTGCTGGTACATGCCTTTCATCTGAGCATTCAGGAGGCAGAAGCAAGTGGATCTCTGAGTTCAAGGCCAACCTTGGTCTACAAAGCTAGTTCCAGGACAGCCAGGACTATACAGAGAAACCCTGTCTTGAAAAACAAGACAAAACAAGAAAAGACTTGTTATATAGAATAAATATTATGGCACAGAAGGCCCCAAGTTGTGCGGTTCTTATTGAAAAATAGTCTTTGGTTTGCTTGAAAATAGTTCCCGGGGTTGGGGATTTAGCTCAGTGGTAAGGCCCTGGGTTCGGTCCCCAGCTCCGGGGGGGGGGGGGGGGGGGGGTAGAAAATAGTTCCCGGCCCTGTCCATCTTCCTTTCTGGTCACAGGGGTCTGCCTTTTCCTTTATCTGACCTTGAGAATGAAATACTGGTGTTGGTAAAGTTTTCCTACAAAGCACTAGATAATTAGTTTTAGTTTTGTACCCGATATAGTCTTTAAGACCATTTGTCATTTTACCAAACAGGAGACAAAGGCAGTGTGAAAAGAAGCGTTTGTGGCTTTGTCTTAATAAAACTTTATTTATAGAAACCAGGAGGCAGTACCGCTGGCTGTAGCTTGCCATCACACAGGCTTAGGATGCTGCCTTGTTCACAGAAGGTTTTTTCCCCCACACTATTACGATTCAAATTGAGCTCATTTACTAAGTCAGTTGGCT